>NW_005369027.1:2073730-2078893 GCF_000412655.1 Myotis brandtii | reverse complement strand
AAAGGGGGTGGGGGGCTGCAGGAGGTTGGCTGGCTGGCCTGGCCCCTTATTGGAGTCGGGGTGCGATAGCCTGTTTTTTTTTTAGGAAATATACTCTTTAATGTTTAGAGATAAAGGTATATCCTGTCATCTCAATTTGTTCTGGGGAAAAAATATAGAGAGTTTAGACAGTGAGACAGGGGAGATAAAAAGAGATAAAGTAAAAAAGAAAGAGAGAGACAAAGTAGTATGTTAACATGTTTTCATTGGGCTGAAAGACATACCAAATTCTCTGTATTTCTCTGGTAACTTTTCTATAACTCTGAATTATGTCAGTATGAAAGGTTTTTTTAAATGTATTTTTAGTGATTTCAGAGAGAAAGAGAGAGGGGGAGAGAGAAACATCAATGATGAGAGAGAATCATTGATCGACTGCCTCCTGCACTCCCACACTGGGGATTGAGCCCACAACCTGGGCATTTGACCTTGGGCAGAATCGAACCCAGGACCCTTCAGTCCGCAAGCTAAAGCTCTGCCCTCTGAGTGAAACAAGCTAGGGCTGAAAGATTTTTTTTTTAAAGGTTTTTCTTGATTTCAGAGATAGGAAGGAAGAGGGAGAGAGACATAGAAACATCCGTGATGACAGAGAAGCATGGATCCAACCTCCTGCACCCCCCTACTGGCAGGGCTGAAAGTTGTTTTTCTTGTTTGTTTTAATGAAATATGTGGGCCAGCCATGTAGCTCCATGGTTGAGTGTTCACCAATGAACCAGGAAGTCACGGTTCTATTCCTGATCAGGGCATATGCCTGGGTTGTGGACTCAATCCCCAGTGGCGGTCATGCAGGAGGCCGCCGATCAATGATTCTCCCTCCCATTGATGTTTCTCTCTCTCCCTGTCCCTTCATCTCTGAAATCAATCACTATCCATATAATCAGATGCAGTGTGTGGCACTTAGGAGATTATGACCAACAGCCAAAGTCATTCATCCATTAACAAATATTGTGCTTTCTCACACCAACAGAACTTTACAATAGTGTCCACTTGCTTGCCAGAGCAAGTTTATATATGTAAACCACACACTGACATCTAAATTTATAAACCTAATGATTTGCATAGCTTCATCTATAATTGAAGGCACTAAAAGTTTTGCTCTATTTTCTTTTGATTTGTGAGATATCCCACACATACAGAAGAGTATTACATGTATTTAAGTAGGAGAATCGGGATTTCAGAAAAAACTTAAACTGCACTAACGAGAGCTTGCTGTTCAACATCCTGACTTCCCTGCTAGCTGCCTCACTCACAACTATAATTTACAATTTTATTAACCAATGTTACTCCTTTCTCCCCCTGCCCCCCCAACTCAGTAAACAATCCCAAAGTAGAAGTGCAATAAATACTTGCTGATAATGAAGACAACACTAAACTTGTTCCAGTAAGAGATAAAGGCCTCAACTGTAGTAGTGGCCAAGAAAATGGAGAGGTAGAAGTGCTCAGATCTTGTAGGACGAGAGAATCAAGAAGAATGAATGGAAGGCCTCAAAGATGACTGAATTTTCCATTTTGGGTGACCATACAGGTGAGCCATTGCACCATATAATGTAAGATGAGTAGCGAGTTTAGGAAAGAGAGCAAATTTGTTTATATGTATTAGACATAGAACATTTTTGGCAATGATGTCTCCTGGCAAAAGAGGAGCTTTCAAGGGAGGTCTCTCTGCTGGAGAAATTGCTAAGTGTTTTAGATGTACGTTTGTAAAACCTTAAGTTACTGGCAACATTGTGAACGATTCTCATATTGTGAAGATTCTTGAGTAAAGGAAGATTACTCATTGCAGTAAGATTTGAAATAAAATACTTTAGTAACACCTTAAATACGTTTGGTCAAATGTCCAAATGGCTCAGTCAAATAAGTCAGTGTTTTTGGATAATTTAAGTCAAGAATGAAATAGACTATTTTCCTCGTTGCTACAGAGAGAGCAAGATGGGTCACCAGAAACTCTACTGGAGCCACCCGAGAAAATCCGGCCAGGGTTCTCGTTCTTGCAGCGTCTGTTCAACCAGCACGGTCTGGTCTGGAAATACGGGCTCAACCTGTGCCACCAGTGTTTCTGTCAGGACCCGAAGGACATGGGCTTCATTAAGTTGGACTAAGCGAACTTCCATGAATGGGTCATTCAAGACAGCTACCTTACGACAGAATGCTATCTCTTTGTGCATAAAATAAACTTCAAATATATATATGTTTTAAAAGAATGAAACAGAGAAGGTGGACGAGTTGTAATGTCGGCTAGTAACTGGTTAAGGTCATCCTGACGTATGGTGGGGCCCTAATCCATCATGACTGGTGTCCTTACAAAGAGGACACATGTGGACATAAGTATGCGCCAGGGAGACTGCATGTGAAGACTGGAGTTATGCTGCTCCAAGCCAAGGAACTACGAGAAGCAAGGAGAGAAAGGCCTGGAACAGATCCTTCCCCCGCACCTTCAGAGAGAGCACGGCTCTGCCATCACCTTGATTCAGACTTCTGGTCTCCAGAACTGTGAGCCAACACATTTCTGTTATGCTACGCCACTAGTTCGAGGTAATTTGTTACGGCAGCCCTAGAAAACCAATGCACATGTAGGAAAGCTAGGTTACTGCAAAAAGAAGTCTGCCAACGGGGCGCCAGGGAGAGGTCAATGGGGGGAAAAGGAGACATGTTTAATACTATATGTAATACTTGAAACAATAAAGAATGAAAAAGAATCTGCCCACAGAGGTATTTTAGAGTTGTACCCCTGAAATTTATAATTTTATTAACTAATGTCACCCCAATAAATTAAATTTTTTAAAAGGAAAGAATCTGCCTACAGTGTGACAACATACTGAGACTCTGTTCCACTAACGCAGTGATGGCGAACCTTTTGAGCTCGGCGCGCCAGCATTTTGAAAAATCCTAACTTAACTCCGGTGCCGTGTCACATGCAGAAATTTTGATATTTGCAACCATAGTAAAACACTTATATTTTTGATATTTATTTTATATATTTAAATGCCATTTAACAAAGAAAAATCAACCCCAAAAAAAGAGTTAGAGTGTCATCTCTGACACGCATGTCATAGGTTCGCCATCACTGCACTAAAGGGAGAGAATTAGTAAAAATCCTATATAATAAAAGCCTAATATACAGATCAACCAAATGACCAGTGAACCGGTAGCTATGATGTGCACTGACCACCAGGGGGCAGACGCTCAATGCAGAAGCTGCCCCCAGCCCGCAGGCCCCAAGCCAGCCAAGGTGGGTGCCAGCGGGGGGCCCCCCCAATCGCCACACCAGTCGCCCCGCAAAGGGAGGTGACCATGAGCAGAGGGAGGTGACCAGTGACGAAGGCAGCGGGGCGATAGGGGAGCAGCACCAGCGAGTGGGCGGCGCCAGGCTGGCCAAGGTGGGTGCCAGCGGGGGACCCTGAACCGCCCCACAGGTTGCCCCGCAGAATGGACTTGATCGCAGGTAAGGCCTAGGGACCCTACCCGTGCACAGGGCCTCTAGTATGAAATAAAGCTTGCCACCAGCCTTTAATAACCACTCCAAAAGAAGGACTTTCTATAAATACCTCATGATTTCACTCATTTGTGGAATATAGAGAACAACATAGACTGATGAACAGGGTCAGATCCAAAGACAGAGAAACAGGTATCAGACTATTAATCCGTAGAGGGAAAGTAGGGGAGGGAGGGGTCAAGGGGAAGAGATCAACCAAAGGACTTGTATGCATGCATATAAGCCAAACCAATGGACATGGACAACAGGGGGATGAGAGCATGAGGTGGGGGGGGAGTTAATGGGGGGGATGAGGACACATTTGTAATACCTTAACTAATAAAGAATTTAAAAAAAAAAAAAAGGACTTTCTGTTCTTATAACCCATTGCATTGATGGGAGTGTGTCTTGATATGGCCGTTTGGAGGGCAATTTGACAGTAACTATCAATAAAGTATACATATCCTATAACACCTAAATTTCATTCATAGGATTCGATCACACATACATACCTGCACTAAACGCAGCCTAGCTTTTCTACAAGTCCTGGTCAGACTCCCCGGTTTTCTGAAAAGGACGCCCACTCTATCTCCACCCCAGGAATCTGCCCTTAAAGGGTGACTTAGTCCACACCGTATTGCTGTTTGTCAGAGGAAGGAACATCAAACTCAGTGCTAACCTGCACTTACCACTCTCATTTCCTTACACACAAATATTCATGGAGGACCGCCTGGAAAACATGGCATTCATCCTTTCTTTTTAAATGCAACCTTTTAGTCAACCAGACCCTAAGTTCTCAATACTTTTAATCTCGTCTACCATACCTGTATTCGTAATAGACACAAAATAAATATTAACTTCAAAGGAGGGAGCTAAAAATCATAAAACACCATAATTGATGGGTGCTTTCAAGGTCTGAAAAGCAAGTTTGAGTATTAACCAAGCTCCACATAATCCTCTAAGTAAAGTCTAAATCAACCAATACTTTTACTACCTTAGGTTCATGAAATGTAGCCATGAGGTCCAATATCTATATATCACAGGGAATATTAGGAGATACAGGATTCCCTAAATCAGGGAGGGGCAAAAGAGACGGGGTCTCTCTATGTTGCCCAGACTAGCATGGCTATTCACAGGTGATCAGCACCAGTTGTGTGTTTTTGTTATTGTTGGGCGAAATGTCCCAGGAAGGTCATGGTATGCTGCCACCCGTGAGGAGTAAGCCCAAGTTGCTGTTGGATGTGTTAATCACGAAGCACCCATTCTTCAGGCGCTCTGCTCTCTCCACATCCAATAGCACCAGTTTTAACATGCTTGTTTCTGCCTTGGGCAGGTTCACCTCTCCCCTTAGGTAACCTGGTGGTTCCCCACTCCTAGAAGTCACCATATTGCTGCCACACTTAGTGCAGGCACTACAGCCCAGCATCCAGCCCAGCATCCGGGCTCCAGAGAGCCTCCTGCCTCAGTCTCCAGAGAAGCTGGGACTGCAAGCACACCAACTGTGCCAGGCTCAACTTCTAATTACCATCTAATCCAGCGGTTCTCAACCTGTGAGTCTCGACCCTTTCACAGGGGTCGCCTAAGACCATCGGAAAACACATATATAATTACATAATGTTTTTGTGATTAATCACTATGCTTTAATTATGTTCAAT
>NW_005369027.1:2066108-2073569 GCF_000412655.1 Myotis brandtii | reverse complement strand
TCTCTCTCATCGATGTTTCTAACTCTCTATCCCTCTCCCTTCCTCTCTGTAAAAAACCAATAAAATATATTTTTCAAATATAAAATAAAATACAGGGTCGTGGCATTAGGAAGGTTGAGAACCACTGATCTAATCCCACAACCCTGTGAGATACGTAGAGTAGGTAGAAATCACCTGTCAAAATTGAGAGGAAAGCTATATTGTGTTATACCTGTAAGGCAAAGTTTCAAGATCAAGAATGCAAACAGTTTATTGTTTCAAAAGAAGTGTAATTCGAGCCCTGGCTGGGTAGTTCAGTCATCCAGTGTGCCAAGGTTATGGGTTTGATTCCCTGGTCAGGGCACATACAAGAGGCAATGAATGCATAAATGAGCAGAACAACAAAGTCATGTCTCTCTCTCTCTCTCTCTCTCTCTCTCTCTCTCTCTCTCCTTCCCTCTTTCCCTCTCTCTGCCCCTCCTCTCTGTGTAAAATCAAATATTTTTTATTTTTAACATATTTTTATTGAAGGGAAGGGAGAGAGATAGAAACATCAATGATGAGAGAGGGAATCATTGATCGGCTGCCTCCTGCACACTCCCGACCGGGGATCAAGCCCGCAACCCGGTCATGGGAGAATCATTGATCGGCTGCCTCCTGCACACTCCCCACGGGGGATCAAGCCCGCAACCCAGGACCCTTCAGTCCTCGGGCCAACGCTCTATCCACTGAGCCAAACCAGCCAGGGCTAAAATCATATATTTTTTAGAAGGGGGATCATAAAAAAAAAAAGGAAGTTTAATTCTTCTGGTTTCTCAGGCTACAAAGAAGTTAATGAATTTGTTCCACTCTTAATTTTTAAACCTGTAACTTCCAAAAAAGACACACACTTAGCCAAACGAGGCACAGTGGGATTAAAAAAAAAAAAAAAAAAAGGAAGTTTAATTCCTCTGGTTTCTCAGGCTACAAAGTTAATGAATTTGCTCCACTCTTAACTTTTAAACCTGTAACTTCCAAAAAAGACACACTTAGCCAAATGAGACACAGTGGAAATGTTTGCAAAATCACATTTCATACCATTTCCCTGTGTCTCTATCCAACTCTACAATGAAAAAACTGTACGTTCTGGTTTTCTGAGACAAATCCTAAAAATAAGCTCATGTGTCCGTGCACAAGACGTACTGCAGGTAGGTCGTTTCTAATCGATAACTTAAAGCAACATTTTACACCCCAGGAAAAGGTCCGATACTGAGCTACCCCCACACAGATCCCTCTATCAAGTCTCCCAGGCGTCTCCCAGGCCCTTGGCTATTTACTCACCTTAGGCACAAGGCCGGGTAGCTTTTTTTTCAATTCCTCACATTTCCTCTTCTTACAGATCTGGTGGCTGTTCTTTCTGTTTTTGCAGTAAGTACATTCACCACAGTTGGCCTTCTGCTGGCAGGGCCCACAGACCCCACATCGCTTCCGTTTCTTCTTTTCCAAAGTAGGTAGCACAGTTGTGTGGGAAGGAGAAGAGGAGGTACTGGCAAGTGACACTGGCGTAGACACCACTGTGGTGTCCACCTGGGAGCTCCCTCCTTCCGATTTGCTGGGACCAGCCTGGGCGTCTTGGGCAAGGCTCTGTGAAGCATGGTGGAGTCCTTCCTCAGGGGCTAATGCAAACCCCTGAGTGTCAGCTGGTGGAAAGCTTAGATGGACTTGCTTCTCATTGTCCACATTGTTTATAGCCATGACTGGAGGTTCGGAATTTACCTCTGAGTTGGAGGATGGTTGAGGACCGTGACCTGAGCCCAAAGGTAAAATCTGCATAGAACCTTGGACCTCAAGCCCGTATGAAACCGTGCTCTGGGGATCAGGCCATTCTGGGAGAGCGTTATAGGTAGCAACTGGGTTTAGAGGAGCAGGAAGAAAGACAGATGGGTCTGAGGCAGTACTGGCTCCCATCTGGTATGGACCAAGGATTTCCTGATTGAGGATGGCACCAAAGACATCTCCTTGGACTGAAATAGCACCAGTGATCTCTGGTGGGCCTGGGGTCTCACCCAGAGCCTCTCCATGAACCAGATTAGCACCAGGAATTTCCCATTGATGTGGGACTGCACTAAAGGCCTGTCCTAAGACAGGGGTGTTATCAGGAACTTCCTGCTGATCTGGAGTAGCCTTGAGGGCCTCCAGATGATCTGGTTCAGCACCAAGGGCTCCTTGTTCTGAACCTGCCAAGAAGAGCTTTAATAATGAGGTAGAATACACTGACCCATCAATTGACAAATAGTTTCTAAGGTCCAATTCAGGTATAACCTTATTAAAGCTGGAGGTGGGGCAGCAATCATGTTCACTTTGGATGGGATTCGGGTAAGAATCAGATAGCTTAAGAGATTCTACTTGTGAACCCAAATCTTCTACCTGAATGCTGCTGTTTCCTTCCGAGGTAACATGAAGGTCTGCTCGAAGGGGCAAAGGAGCACCCAGAGTGTCCTGAGCAAACATCCTTGGGGAATCACTGATGTCATCCAAGGTCTCTTTAGAGAACAGTCCTTCACCACCATGTGTCCCTTCCAGTGCCCCAGAAAGGATGCCTGCTGCAGGGCCACTGTGAGTGGGAAAATTTATTTTGGAATCCTCGACCCTTTGGCACCAAGACTGGGCTGTCCCTTGGCTCTCATCGGGAACTAAAGATGCATTTTGTATGTCCATTAGATTCTCTGTATCAGGAGGGATTAGGGGGTCTTGTGTTGGTACAGAATCATTCTCTGAGGGCGTCACCTTATGATCACACTTATGTTGCTTTTCTAAATTCTTAGGAGGTGAGACTTTCTTGGGTTTGGCTATGACCAGTGGGGGTTGGGAGAGTCGCCTGCTAAGGGAGGTTCTTCGGAGAGTCATTGTAAAGCCATTGCAAGTTAAGGACTCCGGGTTCCGAAAAAGAGCCTCAGTCCTCTCCAACTTCATTCGTGCTGCGCTGGCTCTTGTCAGCAGGCTTCTGACTGGCATGGGTGGTGGTTTGGGTTCTGTTTTTTTCTTAACCTCCCTTTCTTGAATGAATTGCTTTAATTGTCCAGGGCTCATGGTCTTGCCTGATGTCACGTTTCTGTTGACTGGCCTGAAGGTCTTCTTCAGTTGACTGTTTTTCTTTTTGTTTACATCTTCCCTCCTGCCTAATCTGGAAGGCTTGGCGTGGCGAGATCGAGACATAGTGATGGAGTAGGAGGAGAAAATGAAAGGACACGGGGAACAGAGTCATTGGTCCTTCGGAAGGTCTCACTTTTGAGAAGAATCTGGCTGCACCATGGTTGGGCTTACTCGCACCAAGTGTGGTCTGAAATAACAAAAAAACATTGTGGGTGAGTCTTTTTCCAATGCATTCTCCCATTTGAAACAGAACATTTACTACCAATTATTAATTAAAATTAGGAAACTGGAATTTTTACTGCAAAAGATATAGTAAACAGAAAAATCACTGAAACATTCTTTAAATTCTAGATTCACAATAAAGCTACTTTATTTACTGTGACAATTGATGAAGTTGATGAATTTCTTTGAATAAGGTAAGCATGGGGGTTTCTTTAGATCAGAAACCACACTATTGTTATTACATGGAGTTTAAAGCTCAAATCCCAATCTTCACAAATTTGGATACGGTACTTAAAAAAAAGTATTTCTGGGACTCTTCTCCCTCCCTACATGGGAGTCAGTTCTGTGGGACCCTTTTTCCCCCCTCCCTATGTGAGAGTCTGTACTTATTCTTCAATAAATTTCCACCTTTGGAAAGTATTTCTTGCCCTAGCTGGTTTCGTTCAGTGGATAGAGTGTCAGCCTGTGGACTGAAGGTTCACGGGTTCAAGTCCAGTCAAGGGCATGTACCTCAGTTGCAGGCTCAACTCCGGCCCTGATGGGGGTGCAGTCAAGGGCATGTACCTCAGTTGCAGGCTCAACTCCGGACCTGATAGGGGTACGTGTGGCGGGCAACCAATCAATGTGTCTCTCTCACATTGAGGTTTCTCTCTCTCCCTCTCCTTTCCACTCTCTCTAAAAATCAATGGAAAAATATCTTCAGGTGAGGATTAACAACAACAACAACAAAAATATTTCTTAATCTCTTTCCTCAGCTCATCACCACACAGGCTGAGGTATCATTGGTTTGATAGCAAAGCTGGCCTAAAGCCAGAGGAAGAGGCTTATATAATCCAAGATACTCTACTCCTTAGAGATACAGAAATATTAATACCACATTTCAACTAACAAATTTTGAGCTTTTCACATGCACACAAAGTAATATAAAATCTTAGAAGGTAATATTAACAGATTAGGTTACAAATAAGACTCACTGGTCCAACAAGTAACTGTTGAGTACCTACAATGTATAAGGAAGGCTCTGTGGTAGACACTGCCCACACCCAGAAATGATAAGCCTCTTTTCTCTTTCACCCAACTTAATCCAAAGACTGTTGGTTCTAAAATTCCTTCTACCCAGCGTCCCAAATGTCTCTTGATGAATGCTTAGGCAAGGAAATTGGAAATAAGGAGAAAATGAAATAATTCAAACATCAAAGAATACTAGGGCAGCTAGATCAGCAAGTAAAGAGGAGAAAAGGAAAGGAGATGACCAAGAGCCATCATCATCAATTGCCTTTTCATCTCCTCAGGTTGCCTGCCCTGACCCAAAATAAGACCAACACATGAACAAGAATGAAGCTCACCATACAAAATAAATCAGTAGACTCTCCAAAGATCACAGAATCAACACTCTTGACAACACACTGGGCGATACTTCTCTAACAGTTGCTAGGTTGTTGGATTTGTGAGAAAGCATGGTGTAGGAGAATGGTTACCAAACACTGGTCTGCAACCAAGTGATCAACAGTCTGTGGCAACATGAGAGAAAGAAAATGAGACAATATAAAGTTTTTCATAAAGTTGAATTTATTCATTTTAATCAACTCTCCAACTGAAATTATGCCTTCCTGTTTTCTCTCATTGAAATGTCCTTTCTAAAAAAAAAAAAAGTCCTTTCTAAAAAACATAACCAAAGTCCTTTTGTGAAAGTGTCTGAGATAGGCTCATTTATTTTAAAATGTTATTACTTGTTTGTTTTTTTTAATGTTATTATCTGACAGCCCTCTATCATTCTCAAATTTTGCTTTTGTTTTTGTTGTGCTGACCCAGGTAATCCTTGGATGCACTGGTTGGTTTAGTGCCTAGAGCCCTTGTCAAAAAAAACCCTAGATTTGAACCTGTTATCACCAGCTATGTTTTTCAGCAAACCACTTAACTGAGTCAAAGTTTCTGCATCTGAAATGGAGTTGTTTTGAGGTATCAATGGGCTCCTACAGGGAAAGCCTGGTGGTGCTAGTTTCATCCTTGTGATATCTGAGATTGAAGGGGAAGGCAGGGTAAGAGGTGGGAGAGGGAGCGGGGAAGGTAGGCCCTTTGGAAAGATGCAGACCTGGCTTCAGTTTCCAGCTCAGAAACATTACTGGCCATGTGATTCTAACCAATTCCTTGGTCTCTCTACAACTTCAGTTTCCTTATGTGTAATAAGACAGGAAGCATCATAGCACCAGCCTCACTGGTAATGATGAGAATATAATAAGATGTTATGTCTAAAGGCTTAGCACAGGGCTGGCAAATAATAGGTGTTTAATGCACAGGAGGTGAAAAAAAAAAGTGTTCATAACCCAAAAGAAAATTAAAGAAAAAATAGGCTTAATGGTAATTATTATTATTATTATAGAACCAGTTTAACCCAGTCTGACATACCCTGCAAAGCAAAATCTAGTTATTTTGTTTCCCACCTAATACTGTAGACCACACACTGTATAATCACAGAGCACAACAGAGACAAAGCATTGTGTCTATTAAAAGACTTTTTAAATAGACGATAATGATAACATTAACCACAAGAAAAATAACATTTTGATAAATCTGTGCCAAATACAAACACCAGGCCAGAGAATGCTTCATTTGAGTTCTTGGCAACTAAGCTTACTGTTTTACCCTTTTTCTTTAAAAAGAAAAAAAAAATTGCCCTGGCCAGTTTGGCTCAATGGATAGAGTCGGCCTGAGGACTGAAGGGTCCCAGATTCGAGTCCAATCAAGGGCACATGCCGGGGTTGCAGGCTCTATCCCCACTAAGGGCTGTGCAGGAGGAAGCTCATTGATGATTCTCTCTCATCATTGATGTTTCTGTCTCTCTCTCCCTCTCCCTTGCTCTCTTAAAATCAATAAAAATATTAAAAAATAATAATTTTTTTCCCGCCTGCACTAATTCTTGGTTGTGAAAAACTATCAGATATTTTCTCCAAATGTTATCGGAGAAATGCGTGGATGATCTTTCTTATACCAACAGCTTTAGAAAACAAAAGCCATTCCACTTGCAATCAATCTCCAAAAAGTCAGCAATCTTTTGTTTTTTTCAGATAATGAAAAGCAATCCATTCCCTTCTCTAGAAATTCAACAATATCAATATTAGCTTTATCAAGAACATATTGCTAAAAATGTATTAGGAACATATAATCCAGGCATTGTAAGCAACCATGAAAATTAAAATTCACACATGAAAGCAAGTAATCTGGATATGCCAGAGGGTGTCGTGGGATCTGCTTTTAAGAGTCGTTTATAAATCAATCTGTCTCTTACATATTCTTTTATTTTTAAATTGAAGTGCTTTAGAAATTCAGACTTGTAATTAAGATAATGTTTACCATTCAAACCTTATCTCCTGAAAAAGCCAGGCAAGGAAATGGAAAAGGTATAAGCAAATGGATTGGGGAGATGTGGCCTCTTTAAATGGTAAGAGCCTTTTTATGAGATGGTGAAAGAGGCCAAAGACCCCCTGAAAAATCCAACTGCAGGGGGGAAATCACTGGGTACCACCCAGCCAAAGAAACAGACAATCACACACAAAATAAGATTCCACCTTTATCACCCTTGGCTCCACTAATGAAACATAACCTTCTTCAGTAATAAGCCAAGTTATTCCCAGAGCAGAGCTCTAGGAGAAGAGGCAGCAAGCTTTCGGGGGGTTTTTCTGAAATTTGTGAGGGGGAAAAATGTAGTTTATTCATAAAATAGGTCCATATTTAAATGTGGAATTATCCCTACATATCTCCTTAAATATATTTTCCTTAATAATTTGTAAACATTATTAATTGATCCCTTTTCTTTTTTTTTTTTTTGGTGCTTTTATTCATTGTAGAGTATTTAAGTCATAGAAAAGTACATTTACAATTGAATACTAATTCCATTTTTCATTTCTAATGAAAACTGACATTTCAATTATTTCTCAAAATCAGTCTTAGTCTATCCGAGGAGATATTCAAGAGTCTGAGTGCTACAGGATAATATGATGGAAGCAGAAAATAAGAGAATGGTGTCCCTGTTATACCATATGCAATTAATTGACACTGTCCTCTGAGTTCTTATTTTTCTGGAAGAGAAAACAAAATGAAACCCCCCCCACCCCCCACCCCCCCCCGAAA
>NW_005369027.1:2063976-2066096 GCF_000412655.1 Myotis brandtii | reverse complement strand
CCGAAAAATTGTGGGATTACTTATTTAACCAATCTTTCACCAGAGGGCACCAAGACCCCTAACCCACAATTAAAAATTTTTTTCCCTAAAATATCATTGTGAAATAGGAGACTGGAATGTATGAGATCCAAACATTATAGGCCAAGAGATAAGAGGCCAACGCATACTTTGAAACATGAAGCAAGACCACGCTAGCGTAGAGAAAGCAAAGGACAGACTGGAGAAGTGGCAAGAACAGGCCCCAGGGTGAAGATGACAAACTGGCCTGTATAAGGATCTGCTCATTACTCACACAAATTTTTCATTTTTTAAAAATGTGTTTTTGTTGATTTTTCCCCCCAGGGAGAAGGACAGAAAGAAACGGAGAGAAATATCCGTAGGCTGCCTCCCTCACGCCCCCTACTGGAGACAGAGCCCGAAATCCAGACACATGCCCTGACCCAGAACCAAACCGGTGACCTCTAGTATTCACAACCCAATTGATCAACAGGATCTGATTTTTGCCTCCATGTTATTTGAGCTTACTAAGTAGTCACAGTCTTACTCTTAACAGAGGCTTTTTTTTTTCACAATTATTGAACTAATCGCCTTGCCTAGAAAATGAAAGGCTGACTTCCTAAACTGAATCAGTTGTCTGTAAAGGACAAGATGACAGCACCATGACAAAAAGTCCCCTCTCACCTATATTCCTCCCTCCTTCTGGATCTCCCAAATTCCCCTGGGCAGGAGGTGGCTGACCTGATGGAATCATCCAGCCCACATGTCAATGTAAAATTATATGGCACTCCTTATCACTAGCAGCAGTGGCCCGATGAGTGGCGAGTATTTGCATATATATAGCCAGTTGCAAAAGTAATGCTGATTTCATCATCACTCCATTCAGCTCCTGGGAACTGAAAGGCTACTACTGCACTTGACTGAGAAAGACCAGACTTAAAACATTTATTTTTAAAAGGTACTTCGTTTCCTCCAGTAAGTAAGTTCCACATAAGGGAAGAGGAGGTGGGCGGGCTGCTTGCCGTTCCTAGATAGTTTCTACCACAGGAAGTGTGAGAGCCTCGCACAGGGAAAGGCTGTTTCAAGGAAACGCACTAGAATACCAGTGGACTCAGTCAAAGGCTCCTTCCATATGTAAAACAACCCTGCTGCCCTGCAGGGAGCAAAAAAAGGGCCAAAAGGGGCCACAGAAAAGGGAAGGGAGAAGTTAAAATGGAGATGGACTGACCCTTCTAAAAATAAGAAAAGCATAAAACACATTGGGACGGAGAGGGAGAAGCCTAAGAAAATGTCTAAAAAGGAAAAGATTCTTTTAAAAGGCCAGAAGATGGAGAAAGGAAAATAAATGTATAGGAATGAAACTAGAATATTAAGCAGACCACTGGGATCAAAACATTAAAGACTAAAGGCAGAAAAACAGGAGGAAAAGAGAAATTTAAACATACAGAGAGAGAAAGATAAAGACGCAAAGCAGAGGGTGGGGGAGGGGAGAGACAAACCAGATAAAGAAGATTGGAGCAGGAAAAGGAACAAAGGGCAGAGACCATGATGATCCAAACCTCCTAGCCATCCATTCTGGCGGACCAGAGCGGGAAGCGCTGCTTAACTCTCATTAAAATGGTGAGTGGTGGACCCAGGGCTGTAAGGCTGAGCCACTAAGCTTCTCAAAGCAAAAGGAACACTGTATGAGAACTCATCCCTATAACTTGACTCTGAAGATTCACTGAGACCAGAACAGGGCATTAAACACTGTCAGAGGTTGACAAACCGCCTTATTAAAATCTCTTTAATTGGGGAGGGAAGGGACTTGGTTTTTCACCTGTGTGGCCAGCGCCAATAAAATCAGGAAACGCACCCAAAATGATGTTACCGAAGTATAAGTAATACGGCCTAAGCTCCAAATAACTCCTAATTTACACACCTATCTGCAAGTACCCCCCCGCCCCCTGTTTAATTGTAGTCATAAATTCCTAGTATGCCCTCAATAACTCTTACCCAAACTGGTTAACAAGAGCCATTTCCATATTCTTTTTAACATCCTGAGGCCTAAGGGAGGCAACGTTTTTATTCCACTTGAGGTTGTCCGGAGGGGGAAGGGGGAGGGGTGAGCACATTTTGGTTCC
>NW_005369027.1:2063440-2063663 GCF_000412655.1 Myotis brandtii | reverse complement strand
GCTCTATCTGTTCTCTCGGTGATACATTCATTTTTACTGGGTCAGGAATGCCCAATTTGGGCTCCCCGCTCACGTGGTAGCAATATATGGACCGCACACAACCTCTCTAGGAGCTAAATGGGTTGGGAGGGTGGGTGAGAGACGGAGGGGAGGGGAGGAGGGGAGAGGAGGAAGGGAGGAAAGAGGGAGAGGGGAGAAGGGACGGGAGGGAGAGGGGAGAGGG
>NW_005369027.1:2062935-2063300 GCF_000412655.1 Myotis brandtii | reverse complement strand
CCCGGGGATAGCTCCCCAACGGGGCTGCAGTGACGGCAGCGCCAGTGCGTTTGGCGACCGGGTGGCCCTCACAAGAGTTTGTTAAAAGCCATTTTGACCAAACACCCATTCAATTGCCCGTCCTCTTCCTCCCGGACCCGGGGAACTCCGGGTCACCCCTGACCAAAGTTTCCTCCCGAAAAGCTGCGGGAGGCGAGCGCCCACACGGTTTCCCGGCGCGTCTGTCCTCGGTATCAGCCGGCGGAGGCAGCAAACTTAGAGGCGCGCTCGACCGCCAGGCACCGCGGGCTCCCCCCAGAGCTCCCGACCCTTCCCGACCCTTCCCCGAGGCGTCCCCACCTCCGACTCTCCCTAGAGGCGCCTCC
>NW_005369027.1:2043653-2062301 GCF_000412655.1 Myotis brandtii | reverse complement strand
AGAGGCCAGCGGCTGCAAGCACCATGCGGTACCGGAGCGGTCCCTCCCGGCCAGGTCAGCCCCCCGGAGCTGCCGTCTCCCCAGGACAGACCTCAGAGAGTGGAGCTGGGGCTCTGCCTTCGCTGGACCCTGCACCGCTGAGCGTGAGACAAAACGCGAGCTGGATTTCCCCAAACTGGAGTTGGACTACCCCCTCGACCCTCCCCCTTCCCTACGCCCTCCCCTTCGCCCTCCTCTCTCTCATTTTTTTTTTTTTTGAGGTCAAAGCAGAGTATTGGAGAGGGAGAAAGGTGTCTAGTCATTATCTTTTTTTCGAGGTGCTCTCGAGCTGAGAGAAAAGTTTTAGGGTCTCTAAATTGAATGTGTGTAGATACATAAGGGGGTGCCAGGTCAGAAATGACACCATGGAGCAATATCTGGGTCGCTAGCAATGGAAAACTGCCCTCAACACCAAGGACAGACGCCAGAAGAGGGTTGTGTCCCCTTGACTCACTGCTTAAAGTCTGCAAAGGTCGTCATAACATTTTTGTTAGTTATTTAGCCCTGTCCCTTGACGGTGGTCTTACTTATGGATGATGGAAGTAACGTCCAGAAAGAAGTAAGGTGTTTTTTTAAATATATATTTTTATTGATTTCAGAGAGGAAGGGAGAGGGAGAGAGAGATAGAAACATCAATGATAAGAGAGAATCATTGACCGGCTGCCTCCTGCACGCCCCCCACTGGGGATCAAGCCCGCAACCCAGGCATATGCCCTTGACTGGAATCGAACCTAGGACCCTTCAGTCCACAGACCCACGCTCTATCCACTGAGCCAAACCAGCCAGGGCAAGAAGTAAGTTTTCATTATTAGGAGAAATAGCCAGTGGCATTATGCCAAAATTAAGATTGGGGCATCTGAATTTCTTCCAAAATGTTTGGTGGCTGTTGCTTCTTCCAGCAGTCAGTCATTACACAGACAAGGGAGTCCAACCTTTAATGGGGGTCACAGTGCTAAGGAAAATTATGTTCACGGAAATATAATTCTTCTTATCATTGACTTAAGAAGAAGTCAAACTTCAACTGAAGGCCTATCTGGTTTGGCTCAGTGGATAGAGTTGGCCTGTAGACTGAAGGGTCCCAGGTTCAATTGTGGTCAGGGTTTCAGGCTTGATCCCCAGTATGGGGCATACAGGAGGCAGTTGATCAGTGATTCTCTTTCATCATTGATGTTTCCATCTCTCTCTCCCTCTCCTTTCCTCTCTGAAATCAATTAAGAATTTTTTTAAAAAAAATATCCAACTATTGCCCTAGCTGGTTGAAGTGTTTGAGAAAGTCATTCTATCATTGCCTTCCACATCATTTTACCCCCATCCTGCACATAATTTTTATTCTTTGTTATACTTCCTTTAATGAGCATAACCAGACTGTTCTAATGAGAAAGATCCTACATGTTCAACCTTTCTCACTGATTGGTTCATTCAGATATATTCTTGAGCTCGGAACTAGGCCTACAGTGCTAAGTAAAATTTGCCTGTTATCCAGGAAGAACACACATTCCAGGTTTGCAAGCAGAACAAATAAGTGACTGCACTACTATGTTTCCAACGCCACAGTCAGACCTGGGTTGGAAAATTCAGAAATGTAGCATTTGAAATTAATCTTACCCGCCAAAATGGACTCTTCACAGCCCATGTCTCCCAAAGCCTAATTGTGAACAACTTGTCAGAAACAATCTCTTTGGACCTAGATAAAAAGAATGGTGGGAGAGTTTGAGTCAAAACTTGATTTTCATAAAGAACAAAAGGGAAAGGACTGTCATGGAGTTGCAATATCCTGGCTTTTGTTCGTTCATTTAAAGGATTCATTTTTAAAAGTATTGAAATGGGAAAAGCACACAATGACTGGGAAAGCTGTCATTGTCGCACTCATTCTCTTCATTCTGTAAGTGTGAGTTGAGTCTGTGCTATGTGCCAGGCACTGTTCTAAACTCAGAGGGAACAGCTGGGAGCAAATTGAAACCTCTTCACTTGTGGAGCATGCACTGGGTCATGGAACGGGAGGGGGGGGGGGGGGGGGGGGAGAGAAAGGCAAATATGCAGAATATGTACAGTGTGTCAGATGACCACAGTAAGAGGGAGGGGGAATTGGAAAGCCGGCCAGGAGTACTAGGGAGGGTTGCAATTTTAAATAGAGCAATCAGCTCATTGAGTTGATCTGAAAGAGATAAGGAAGAAGCTGGGCGTTTTTTAAGCATAAAAAGGAGCAAGGGCAGGGCAACCCACTCTGATGCAGAGAGCTTTGTTACTTTACCTTCTCTAATAAAACTCTGCTTGAGAGAGAGAGAGAGAGAGAGAGAGAGAGAAAGGGCAAAGGCCCTGAAGGTGGGATTGTGCTGTGGCAACACAACTATTTCACAATAGTAAAAAATGTCTAAATAATAAAAATACTAAAAAAAAAAAAAAAAAAAAAAAAAAAAAAAGATAGATTGCTTAAATTGTCCTGATTTTGGGACAATTTGGAATAGAAATATAGCTTGGAAAAACAAATTTGGGAGTCATCAGTGTGTAGATGATATCTAAAGGTATCGAATGCCACCTTGATATCTGAGCCTTAAACATAGTGCCTAGTAATAGCAGATCCATCTGAACCTGTTAGAAAAGGGGCCTGATATTTATAATAGAAACAAAAAGTTTGAACAAGTCATGGAAAACTAAATAATACAATGAGGTGTCTACCCAAGGAGAAGAAGGGAAAGTGTAATTAGTTCCAGTCTTCAATATCAAAGAATAAATGTTTAAGAAATTTCCCACTATCCTTACCTTACCTCATTCTTCTTTTTATTTTTTTAATATATTTTATTGATTTCTTACAGAGAGGAAGGAAGAGAGATAGAGTTAGAAACATTGATGAGAGAGAAACATCGATCAGCTGCCTCCTGCATACCCCTTACTGGGGATGTGCCCGCAACCAAGGTACATGCCCTTGACCGGAATCGAACCTGGGACCTTTCAGTTCGCAGGCTGACGCTCTATCCACTGAGCCAAACCGGTTACAGCTACCCCATTCTTCTTAATAACAAAGTAAACATTTCTGCCTTATTCCCAATCATCTCTCTAGAAAAGAGATGTGAAATACACATACTATGGGCATTGGAACTGAGCTCCTCTAATTTCCTGAGGACATAACTCTAATTTCATCTTAGCTGCCCTGCTTATTAATTACATTGGGCAGTGCCCTAGGAAAAAATATATATACTTCGCAGGCACACACACACACAGACACACACACAGACACACACACACACACACACACACACACACAGTATTTCTTTCCTAAAGAATATGATTTCTCTGCCCTGGCCGGTGTGGCTCAGTTGCTTGGGCGTTGCCCCTTGCATTGAAAGGTTGCACTGAAAGGTTGTCTAACAATTTCAGTGGTAACCTTTCCAACCTAATCATTCAAATCAAACTCAACCTGGAAGCACCCCCACTTGGCCTCCACACCTGCATTACCCATTTTCTCAACTGCTTGCAAGCAGCAGGATTCTGTTGGCGCCTTAGCCAGCTTCAAAAGCTCAAGACCTAGCGCTGGCCGGTGTGGCTCAATGGGTGGGAACATCACATCTGCCAGTGCACCAAGAGGTTTCAGTCGGGGTGCCTGTGGGAGGCAGCAGGTCTCTCTCTCTCTCTCTCTCTCTCTCTCTCTCTCTCTCCCTTCTTCCCTCTGGAGTCCATTTTTTAAAAGTCTTAAAAAAAAACTTAAGTCCTTAATACACCAGAGGTTTTTGTTTGTTTGCTTGCTTGCTCGCCTGAGGTCCTTATTACTTCTCAGCAATCCTTACTTGGGGAGTTTTTTAGCTTCTTCCCACCTTGGAACCTGTCCTAAGTCTTCATTTTGCTCACCTCCAAAGCTGCCCGTAGCCCCAGGCTGTCAAGAGAAACCCTCCAGCAATAGGTTTCTTAGTTACTTTTCCCTCCCTTCTTCAGCAGTACTATTTCCTTCTTAAGTTTCTTCCCTGCTATATGGCTGCCCATTAATGTGTGCCTTTGAGCCCATAGTCTTCCTGCTATTTTATTTAAGCAGTTTTTACTTCGTTCATGAGATTTCTGTTCTAGCATCTTCAGTCTCAATTTCATTAGCTCCTTCTCTGCTGTTTAGAAATCACCTCCTTTGCTTGAGTTTGCTCTCCCGTCTAACTTTAGCCTTATTTATCTCCATAACACATTCTATTTCTTGCTATTTCATGTTCCCATAACAGGGGTCCTCAAACTACGGCCCGCGGGCCACATGCAAATACAAATATTGTATTTGTTCCCGTTTTGTTTTTTTACTTCAAAATAAGATATGTGCAGTGTGCACAGGAATTTGTTCATAGTTTTTTTTAAAAAAACTATAGTCCGGCCCTCCAACGGTCTGAGGGACAGTGAACTGGCCCCCTGTTTAAAAAGTTTGAGGACCCCTGTTCCATAACATCTAGTTACCCTGAGTTCACTGACCCACTCACTTGAGGTTTCATTTACAACACAACTTCATTCTTCTTCCCCCTCCACTTCATCTCCCCCCCCCCCCAATATATTTTTATTGATTTCAGAGAGGAAGGGAGAGGAAGAAAGAGATCGAAATATCAATGATGAGAGAAAATCATTGATTGGCTGCATCCTGCACGCCCCCTACTGGGGATCAAGCCTGAAACCTGGGCATGTGCCCTTGACTGGAATCAAACCCGGGATCCTTCAGTCCGCAGTATCCACTGAGCCAAACTAGCTAGGGCTGCTTCATCTTAAAATGCCTCTTTCCTGGAATTCTGTGACACCTGTAGGCCACCCTAGTTCCTCACCTATAGGTCCAACTAAAATACCTTCCCCACCTTCTCTCTCTGATTACTCCCTCCTTCAGAACCCTCTTGGCACCTCGAGCACTTCAGGCCTCCTCCTGATCCAGCTAAAGATTCCAAAGCTGAATCTCCAGCCCTGAAGGTTTTGCTCCTGTAAACTCCAGCCCGTTATCTCTAACCTCCCAAGCCATGGGCTTTGTTCCTTTCATTTTCACCTGAGACATGCTGGGACCTGCTCTACTCCGAAGCTTCTTTTTCTGTCACACATGGTAACCTCCACATAGTAGGCACTTTAAAAACAACTGACAATTATTTCTGGACATTTTCTTCCTCCCCACTGAAAATTCATTTGGAGCTATTTAAAATTTTTGATTTTTAGAAAGAGAGGGAGGGAGAGGGGAAGAGAGAAAGATAGCACCATCCACTGCCTCCTGCATGCCCTCTATGGGGGGTGGGGGAATGGAGCCGGAAACCTGGACATGTGCCCCAACTGGAATTGAACCAATGGAACCTGCAACCTTTCTGTGCATGGGAGGATGCTCAACCAACTGAGCCACACAAGCCAGAGCCCCAGCCCTCTTGTGGAATCCATTACCAAATTCCATCCATTTTATCCCTTTGTGGACAAAAGGGGGCACATAATAACCTGACTAGCTCAGGGAAGGCCTGCATGGTGGCCTTGCAAACTCAAGAGACCTAAAGTAACCACAAAGGATGGTCTGAGATTAAAACTTTAACTGAAAGCAGTTTATGGTGGGTAGTCATGTCCTAGGCCGGTATCTTTACCTTAACTAAGCCTGCCTATTGTCTTTTGCATCTACGGTAACATTCCTTTGGAATGTCAGGGTAACTTCCCTTTTTCCAGACCCCACAGGGCATAACCAGGACCCAGGAGAGACCATAAATTCTCTCACTGTTTTATCATGTCAGTTGTTGACTCTTAACTATCCTGTACCCACCTATGTAAAAGATGTGTGTGTCTATCATCTCACTTTTTATACAATCCCAGAGGTTTCCCCACTTTGCTTTCTACGCCTCTTTAATCTATCAACAGTAAATTTCATGTAGCCCACTTACTAGTACATCTCCTCTTTTTTTTTAAAAAATATTTTTATTGACTTCAGAGGGGAAGGGAGAGGGAGAGAGAGAGAAACTCCAATGATGAGAATCATGGATCCGCTGCCTCCTGCACCCCCCCCCCCACTGGGGGGTCAAACCCACAACCCTGGCATGTGCCCTTGACCTGAATCGAACCTGGGACCCTTCAGTCTGTAGGCCGGCGCTCTATCCACAGAGCGAAACCAGCTAGGGCTACATCTTCTCTCTTTTTTAAAAAAATATATTTTTATTGATTTCAGAGAGGTAGGGAAAGGAAGAGAGAGATAGAAACATCAATGATGAGAGTAATTGATCGGTTGCCTCCTGCACACCCCTACTGGGGACGGAGCCCACAACCTGGGCATGTGTCCTTGACCGAATTGAACCCGGGACCCTTGAGTCTGCAGGCCATGCTCTACCCACTGAGCCAAACCAGCCAGGGCTACATCTTCTCTTTTGATTGGAATATATAGAACTGTTGTAGGTGGCGGGAATGGCACCAGTTGTCTAATTGGTGGGGTCAGACCAAACCTGGGTTCAGCAACCTCAGTGCTTGAGTTCTGGCTAGGAAAGAATTCACAGTCAAGACCCAAACTATCAGAGAACATTTATTTGGTAAAATCACAGAGGTAGAAAAAATAATTCCTAGAAGAAATGGGCTTAGGAAACCAGTTTTGGAGGTAAAGGAAGGGCCCTTGGAGTTTGGGAATGAGGAAGCTAATGGTAAGGTGCCTGGGGCAGAGAAGTGGGCGGGGAGGGAAAGGCGTGGGCCTGCTCCTGGAGGGAGAGTCAGGGTCCTCTGTCCTAAGGGTGGAGATTTCAGGGGAGGTCCCAGGGGGAGATCTTAATAGAAAATTCAGCAATCTTCCAGATGTGTCCTTGCAGGGTTATGGTCTGCACTGATTGGCCGGCACCAGGACAGGGGGTCATTATTCAGTGCAGCTGGTCCAGAGATCAGCCTTGGCTGGTTTTGTTGCTCATGGGGCCTGGAGCAGAAATGCAATTGAGGCATAGATGTTATCTCTAGGGAGGAAAGATCAGGAGATTCAAACCTGGTGACCAGCCTTTAGGTAGGGAGGAAAAGTCACCCCAGGGGCAAGGTTCCACCCTACAATTGATTGTCCATTACTTGGCACCTGGGGCTGTCCACCCTGATGACCTTGTGTACCTGGCCCAAGGTCCTTGATCTGCTCATGTCTCTCTAACTGCCTACCACAGAATAAGGTGCAAAACCGCCATTCTCTGGAGCATTATCTCAGTCTGTTGAGATTTTGCTTCTCGGCCCTTGTCAACAGTTTAGCTCAAATAAACTCACAAAAATTCTTCACAGGTTTGAATGTTTCTCATGTTAACACCTTCAGTGTGTCTCAAATTTGTCAATTTCCCTTCATTCCCGTGGCCTTTACTTTAGATCAAGTGCCACATCTTACAATAGTCTGCTTGTCCCTATTCCATATCCAACCACAAGTAGAATGATCATTTTTAAAAAATATATTTTTATTGATTTCAGAGAGGAAGGGAGAGGGAGAGAGAGAGATAGAAATATCAAGGATGTGAAAATCATCAATCGGCTGCCTCCTGCACACCCCGCCACTGGGGACCGAGCCCACAACCCAGGCATGTGCCCTTGACCAGAATCAAACCTGGGACCCTTCAGTCCGCAGGCCAAAGCTCCATCCACTGAGCCAGACCGGCCAGGGCAGAATGATCATTTTAAAAATATATATTTTATAAATTGATTTCAGAGAGGATATAAGAGGAAGAGATAGAAACATCAATGATGAGAGAGAATCATCAATTGGCTGCCTCCCACCCTCCACCCCTCACTGGAGATCGAGTCCACAACCCAGGTATGTGTTCTGACCCCCTAGGAATGGAACTGTGACCTCTTGGTTCATATAGGTTGACGCTCAACCACTGAGCCACACCGGCTGGGCCAGAATGATCTTTTTGAAACGTATACCTGACCATGACAACCACAGCTTAACACGTTGGCTTCATGTTGCTTTTAGGCAAATGACAAAACTCCTTATAGCTACCATTGGCTATAAGACTTGACCTATTTCTCTGTCTCAATCACAAACCTAGTTCTTCCCACTAGCCACAGTGGCTTTCTTCTCTACTTGCAAACCAGTAATTCTACATTGTAAACCAGTACACTTTATTTGCAGACAAGTTTCATTTTAGGCAGGCAAGAGCCTCTGTAGATCTCCAGTCTGTAGCTCCCTCTGTTGTCTTATACATTTGTCAATGGAAGTGACCTGCCTGATCCCTGGAAGGCCTTTGGATTGTGAACCCTGAATGTGAGTGCGGTCATGCATTCTAGGTTGTGATCAAACCTTGAAGACACTCAACTCCCTCACCATAGGCTTTGTTTCCTTTTCCTGGCATGCTTTTTCTTCCTCCTTTCCTCAGTTATGCCCTAGTCACCCTTCACCTCCGAGTTCAAGCGTCACTCCCTTAAGGAAGCCTTCTCTAACCTTCTAGTTTAGGTCAAATGCCTGTTTTATGGTCTTATATCTTCATGCACTAAGCCTCCTCTCAGAAGCACTTATCCCAGTTTCGATTTTACATGACTTTCTGTGATTATTTACTTAAGATCTGTCTCTTCCTCTGCAGGGGTGGGGAACCTTTTTTCTGCCAAGGGCCATTTGGATATTTATAACATCATTCACGGCCATACAACATTATCAGCTTAAAAAAATCACCTAGCTGGTTATCTCAGTGGATAGAGCGTCACCTGCTGACTGAAGGGTCCCAGGTTCAATTCTGGTCCAAGGCACATGCCCAGGCTGTAGGCTCAATCCCCAGTAGGGGACGTGCAGGAGGCAGCCAATCGATGATTCTCTCTCATCATTGATGTTTCTATCTCTCCTCTCCCTTTCTCTCTGAAATCAATAAAAATATATATATTTTTAAATTAGCCTGCTATATTTGGTCAAACGTTTAATTAACTCACTCCCAATGCCTTGACTGGGCCAGACCAAATGATTTATCAAGCCTTAAATGGCCCTTGGGCAAGATGTTTCCCACGCCTGCTCTACAGTATAAGCTCCCTAAAGGGGAGGGCTAGGGGTGCACTTACTACGGCAGTGAGAGAAATATAGTACCTACTATGTGCTGAGCACAGTGGTAGGTACTATGCCTAAATGGTCTTATTTGATATTCACGCCATATCTGGGGGAAGGATTGCCCATTTACAGATTAGAAACTGAAGAACAAAAATTAAAATTAGAACTATCGGAGGGCTGCTCCCCAGGTGCCTACACTGTGTTCCCCTACCCGGCCTTCCTCCTGTCCAGACAGACCTAGGCTCCGGCTGGGCCTTCACTCTAGGAGCCACCCTGTCTTCTGAGTAGAACTTCACAGAGTTCTCTGCAGAGACCCAAGGCAAGATTGGGAGGGTCCCCTGAAACCCACCTGCAAAACAGGCTGAAGAGCCATGGTGCCTGCATTCAAACCCCAGCTCTGACACTTAGAAGTTTGACATTTAGGGACATTTGCTTGAAGCTAGGTTACTGAACTTACACCCCGCTCATCTCCTCAAGTCCCAGTTAGTTCTGAAGGAAGTGGGTGATGTCTACAGAGATCGATGAGCCTGAGTGAGGCAACAAGAGGAGACAAGTTAGCATATACCAGGAATGCTGCCTCAGAGATTTTCCTGGAGAAAATGGCTGATGGCCTCACTTCAAGATACATCACCTCCCCACTTCCCTTGAGTTTTGCTTTTCTCCACTCCCCAAATCATCTTGATTCTTGTTGTCAATGTTGTTGGAAACCACTTCTTTTGACTTTAGTCCCAGAGCCTCAGAATATCAGGATTTGTGGTTTGAGTTGGATTTCTGCTTATATATTTGTTTGTTTGTTTATGCTTATTTTGAATTGTGATAATTGTAGCAGTAGAAGCATTTTTTTTTTTTTTGGCTTGGGCTAATTGGTTTTTTATTGGGAAGCTGTTTTTATAAAGGAACAAAGTCATCCCTAGGTGCAAAGTTGTAAAAACTGTTTCCAAGAAAACAGGTTTTGTTACGATTTATTTTTTTCCATCTACATGGCAAGTTTTTTTTTTTTATTGTTGACAGTATTACAGACGTACCCCATTTTCCTCCCTCCACCCAGCCCCCACCCTACTCCAAGCCTTCACCACACTATTGTCTCTGTCCACGGGCTATGCATATATGCATATAAATTCTTTGGTTAATCTCTTCCATCCCCAACCACCCCCTCTGAGATCTGCTAGTCCAGTGGTTCTCAACCTTCCTAATGCCGTGACCCTTTAATACAGTTCCTCATGTTGTGGTGACCCCCAACCATAAAATTATTTCCGTTGCTACTTCATAACTGTAATTTTGCTACTGTTAGGAATTGTAATGTAAATATCTGATATGCAGGATGTATTTTCATTGTTACAAATTGAACATAATTAAAGCATAGTGATTAATCACAAAAACAATATGTAATTATATATGTGTTTTCCGATGGTCTTAGGTGACTTCTGTGAAAGGGTCGTTCGACCCCCCAAAGGGGTCGAGACCCACAGGTTGAGAACCGCTGTGCTAGTCCTTTCCATGAGTCTGGGCCTTTTTTTTTTTTTTTAAATCCTCACCTGAGGATATTTTTTCATTGATATTTAGAGAGAATGGAAGGGAGAAAGGTGGGGGAGAAAGAGAGAAGCATCTATGTGAGAGAGACACATCCATTGGTTACCTCTTCAGGCACCCTGACCTTGGCCAGGGATCCAGCATACAACCAAGGTACATGCCCTTGACCCAGAATCCAACCCACGACCCTTCAGTCCATGGGCGTGCTGACACTCTAACCACTGAGCAAAACTGGCAAGGACCTATTTTGTTCATTAGATTCCACATGAAGTGAAATCATGTGATATTTGTCTTTCCCTGACTGGCTTATTTATTTCGTTTAGCATAATAATCTCCAGTTCTAGCCTGGCCAGCAGTGTGGCTCAGTGGTTGAGCATAGACCTGTGAACGAGGAGGTCAGGGTTCAATTGCTGGTCCAGGCATATGCCTGGGTTGCTGGTTTGATCCCTGGTGTGGGGCGTGCTGGTGGCTGCTGATCAATGATTCTCTCTCATCATTGATGTTTCTGTCTCTCCCTCTCCCTTCCTCTCTGAAATCAAAATAAAACTGTTATAAGAATAATAATCTGTAGGTCCATTCATGCTGTTGCAAAGGGTAAGAGATTCTTCTTTTTTATTACCATGTAAAATTCCATTGTGTACATGTACCACAGCTTTTTTGTTTTCTTAATCCTCACTAGAGGATATTTTTTCCATTGATTTTTAAAGAGTGGAAGGGAGGGAGAACAAGAGTAAGAGATATCCTTATGAGAGAGACACATCAACTAGTTGCCTCCAACACAGGCCCCAAGTGGGGCGGGGAACAAACGTGCCCCTGATTGGGAATGGAATCTCGGCCTCCTATTTCATAGGTTGACACTCAACCACTGAGCTACACCACCTGGGCATATATTTAATTTTTTTAGGAAACTCAGTACTGTTTTCTACAGTGACTGCACCAGTCTGCATTCCCAACCAGCAGTGTACTAGGGTTCCCTTTTCCTCGTGTTCTCACCAGTACTTGTTCGTTGATTTATTGATGGAAGCCATTCTGGCAGGTGTAAGGTGATGCTTCATTGTTGTTTTAATTTGCATCTCTCTGATGATTAGTGACATTGAGTATTTTTTCATATGTCTCTTGGCCATCTGTATGTCCTCTTTGGAGAACTGTCTATTCAGGTCCTTTGCCCATTTTTTAATTGGATTGTTTGTCTTCTTGGTGTTGAGTTGCATGAGTTTTTTATATATTTTGTAAATTAACCCCTTATCAGATGAATCATTGGTGAATATGTTCTCCCATACAGTGGGTACCATTTTCATTTTTTTGAGGTTTCTTTTGCTGTGCAGAAGCTTTTTAGTTTGATGGAGTCCCATTTGTTTGTTTTTTCTTTTGTTTCTCTTGCCATAGGAAATGTATCACCGAAAATTCTGCTACATGATATGTCTGAGATTCCACTGCCTATGTTTTCTTCTAGGATTTTTTTATGGCTTTGCAACCTACATTTAAGTCTTTTATCCATTTTGAGTTTATCCTTGTGTATGGGATAAGTTGGTGGTCTAGTTTCATTTTTCCCCCAACATCATTTTTTTAAAAATATATTTTATTGATTTTTTACAGAGAGGAAGGGAGAGGGATAGAGAGTTAGAAACATCGATGAGAGAGAAACATCGATCAGCTGCCTCCTGCACGCCCCCCACTGGGGATGTGCCCGCAACCAAGGTACATGCCCTTGACCGGAATCGAACCCGGGACCCTTGAGTCCGCAGGCCGATGCTCTATCCACTGAGCCAAACCGGTTCTGGCCCAACATCATTTATTAAAGAGACTGCCTTAACTCCATTGTCTGATCTTGCCTCTTTTGTCAAATATTAATTGGTTTGGGTCGATTTCTGGGGTCTCTGTTCTGTTCTGTTCCATTAATTTATATTCCTGTTCTTGTGCCAGTACCCGGCTGTTTTGATTACAATGACTTTGTAGTATAGTTTGATATCCAGTATTGTGATCCTTCCAACATCATTCTTTCTCAAGATTGCTGTGCTATTAGGGGTCTTTTTTGGTTCCATCTGCCCCCCACTGGGGATCAAGCCCACAACCAAGGCATGTGCCCTTGACCAGAATTGAGCCTGGGACCCTTCAGTCCACAGGCCAATGCTCTATCCACTGAGCCAAACTGGTGAGGGCTCTACTTCTTTATTTTTTCTTCTTCTTTTTTAAAACATATTTTTATTGGTTTCAGAGTGGAAGGGAGAGGGAGAAAGAGAGAAATAGAAACATCAATAAAGAGAGAGAATCATTGATCAGCTGTCTCCTGCACGTACCACACTGTGGATCAAGCCCACAACCCTGGGCATGTGCCCTGACCAGGAATCCAACCTTAACCGTAGGTCGACACTCAAGCACTGAGCCCCGCTAGTTGGGCAATACTGCTCTTTCTTACTAGACTCTGTTGTTAGAAACTTAATGTACAAATTTGATGAGCTATAAAAAGACTTGACCAGAAAATGCCAGTTTTCATTTCTTAAAATACCAGATGACTAAAGCCAAAATAAAAGAGAAACATGAAGCAATTTTCTAAAATCCCTGCTTTCTTTTTTTTAAGTATATTTTTATTTATTTTAGAGAGGAAGGGAGAGGAAGAGAGAGATAGAAACATCAATGATGAGAGGGAATCATTGATAGGTTGCCTCCTGCACGTTGGACCGAGCCCACAACCCAGGCATGTGCCCTTGACTAGAATCAAACCTGAGACCCTTTGGACCGCAGGCCAATGCTCTATCCACTGAGCCAAACCAGTAAGGGCAAATTCCTGCTTTCTTGATCAACCTTTACCTTATGTTCATAAACTTCCCACCTGCCTATTGCATACTAGTCATGGAAATCTGATGTCACAATGTAAGAATATCTAATATTACTTCTAGAGTCAAAACTAGTAAGAATTACATCACATCATGCACTTTATTTTAAAATTTATTAATTTTTAGAGAGGGAGAGAGAAAGGGAAAGAGAAACATCATTTTGTTATTGTTCCATTTATTTGCACATTCATTGATTGATTCTTACCAAGCATCCAAGCTGAAACCAAGGCATATTGGGATGACATGCTAACCAATTGAGCTACCCAGCCAGGGCTCATGCAATTTCTTTTCTTTTTTAAAAATATATTTTTATTGATTTCAGAGAGGAAGGAAGAGGGAGAGAGAGATAGAAACATCCATGATGAGAGAGAATCATGGATTGGCTGCCTCCTGCAAGTCCTCCACTGGGGATTGAGCCCACAACCCGACCACGTGCCCTTGACTGGAATCGAACCTGGGACCTTTCAGTTCGCAGGTCGACGCTCTATCCACTGAGACAAAATTACTGATAAATATGGTCGATCTTTCTTCTGTATCTCCACTTTTTATTTTGTTTTCTCTGCTTCCAGGTCCTCTGCCACAAGCATGTGCCAGATCCTAGGTCAAGCATCCAACTTGATGCCCCTCTTTTTTTTTTTTTTTAAATATATTTCATTGATTTTTTACAGAGAGGAAGGGAGAGGGATAGAGTTAGAAACATTGATGAGAGAGAAGCATCGATCAGCTGCCCCCTGCACACCCCCCACTGGGGACGTGCCCGCAACCAAGGCACATGCCCCTGGCCGGAATCGAACCCGGGACCCTCCAGTCCCCAGGCCGACGCTCTATCCACTGAGCCAAACCAGCCAGGGCTTGATGCCCCTCTTTGTATTTACTGGAGTGGAGGTGCTGGGACAGCACTGTATGTCTTGGGCCTGGCATTGTTCAATCCAAATGTCTGTTGGGACAGATCCCTGGAAATAGCTGGGTCCCAATGATCAATGCAAGTTGTACTCAGTGAATGTAGATGAAAACAAACTGAAGAAAGGAAGTCCAGACTTCAAAATGAAATATTTCACTATAAAGCTGCTTAGAATGAAGGTCTTCTAGACGCCATCTGCACAACTATCCACATAACCAGGAAATATTTCCCCTCCAAATGCACAAAATCATATTGGTGTATTGTGTTGGAATTTATACTGATTATAAATATTTGAAGCTTAAAAAAATATATAACCAAAATGTGCTTTAAAAAATCAAACCATAAAAAATGGTAAGTAAATAAATAAATAAAGGGGACTCTTTCCCCCTCCCCACGTGGGAGTCTGTACTTGTTCTTCAATAAATTTCCACCTTTACTATACCAATAGATAAATAAATAAATAGGAAAAAAATCAAACCATACAAAAGAATGTACAAAAAATAAAAAAGAGTGTACAATGAAAAGTAAAGTTCCCCCATTCTCTTTTTTATTTAATATATTTTATTGATTTTTTTACAGAGAGGAAGGGAGAGAGATAGAGTTAGAAACATTAATGAGAGAGAAACATCGATCAGCTGCCTCCTGCATACCCCTTACTGGGGATGTGCCCGCAACCAAGGTACATGCCCTTGACCGGAATCGAACCTGGGACCCTTCGGTCTGCAGGCCGACGCTCTATCCACTGAGCCAAACCAGTTAGGGCTTTTTTTTAAAAATATATATTTTTATTGATTTCAGAGAGTAAGGGAAAGGGAGAGATAGAAACATCAATGAGAGAGAATCATTGATCAGCTGCCTCCTGCATACCCTCTACTGGGGATCGAGCCTGCAACCCGGATATGTGCCTTGCCTAGGAATTAAACCATGACCTCCTGGTTCATAGGTTGATGCTCAACCACTGAACCATACTTGCCAGGCCATCTATTTCCTTTTTTATCACTATGTTTTTATGTTCCCGTCAGCCTTCCTGCCTGGATTGTTGCAAAAGCTTCATTATTGGCTTCCTTGCTGTCAAAGCTGTCAGTGTTTGCCTTCCCAATCGTCCTATTCATCTCTCCCAGATTAGTTTTTTAAAGCATAGCTGTCACCAGCTTCTTATTATCCACTGAATCAAGTCTAAACTCTTTAGCCCAAGATTAACCAAGATGAAAACTGTTCATATAACCTTGCCCTTCTTTTCTAATGTTATTGGTCAGTGGTCTGGTCTGCCATACAAGTGTTGGGGAGTCATGAAGAGGTGAGGGGCTCAAGCATCTTAAGATAAGCAAACTTGACTATTTTTTGGGTCTTTGGACATGTTGAATTTCCCTGTGTGTGTATGTGTTTGCCTTCACTCATGTTTAGCTATGTTAAAGGACAGTTCAGTTACCTCTTTCCCTGATTACTGATAAATATGGTCGATCTTTCTTCTGTATCCCCACTTTTATTTTGTACTAGGAGCCCAGTGCATGAATTTGTGCAGCTTGAAAGGAACTGTGGGCCACGAGGCTGCAGTGGGCACAAGGGCAGGTCTCAGCCCATCCTCTGTGCCCCTGCCTGGCCCCTCCCGCCACGGCCCCCAGCCTCCTGTCTGCCAGCAGCCCCGCTCCTGCCACTGCTGTTCCCATGCTCTGATGGTGCCGGCCCTGCTCGCACCCGCTGACAGGGCAGAGTGATCAGGACTGGCTCCAGGCGCCAGCAGTGGGTGCGAGCGGTGGCTGCCGGGACCTGATTGCCCCTCAGGAGCAGGAGGAGGTGGAGAAGCCCTGAGGGGCAATTGGGACTGGCAGCCGCCACCCATACCCGCTGACGGTGCTGAGCGATCGGGGCCAGGGCCAGGTGCCGGCAGCAGGTGCAAGCGCCCGCTCCTGCCACTGCTGTTCCCATGCTCTGATGGTGCCGGCCCTGCTCGCACCCGCTGACAGGGCAGAGTGATCAGGACTGGCTCCAGGCGCCAGCAGTGGGTGCGAGCGGTGGCTGCCGGGACCTGATTGCCCCTCAGGAGCAGGAGGAGGTGGAGAAGCCCTGAGGGGCAATTGGGACTGGCAGCCGCCACCCATACCCGCTGACGGTGCTGAGCGATCGGGGCCAGCGCCAGGTGCCAGCAGCAGGTGCGAGTGGTAGCTCTGGTGCTGGCAGCAGGTGCAAGCATCCGGTGGGACTGGGCGCGTGGGAGCAAAGAATTTTCAGTAATCATCAGAGGCTCGCCCCATGACAGCGACTGGCGCCCCCACTCAACTGCTCCACTATCCCACCACAGCTGATGCCCGCCATGTTCCGCACTCTGCCACCTTCTGCTGACGCCTGCCATGTTCCACATGCACCCACTGGTGGTCAGCGCATGTCATAGCAACCAGTTGTTCGGTTGTTCCCCCATTCAGTCTATTTGCATATTAGGGTTTTATATATAAAGACTATATTTATTTTATTATTAGAGTCATATATGTCCCATAAAATAGTACATTCTTTGAGAGAGGGGATTTTCTCCCCCACCCCCACTTTTTAAGTCTCTTTAGTAGTTGCTAGATATCTGAAAAATGAAGACAGAAATAGATAGGATTAGTCTTTAAGTAAAGCCACCATCATTTATTATCTATTTAGTGTCAAATGACATTCAATGAACAAAACAAATAATCCCTACATACATGGAGCTTATATTCTAGTGTGTGTGTGTGTGTGTGTGTGTGTGTGTGTTTTATATATAATACAAAAATAATAATAAAACAAAACTAAAACAGCCCTATCCGATTTGGCTCAGTGGATAAAGTGTCGGCCTGCGGACTGAAGGGTCCCGGGTTTGATTCCGGCCGCGGGCATATGCCTGGGTTGCGGGCTTGATCCCCAGTAGGGGGCGTGCAGAAGGCAGCCAATCAGTGATTCTCTCTCATCATTGATGTTTCTATCTCTCTCCCTCTCCCTTCCTCTCTAAAATCAATAAAAATATATTAAAAAAAAAAAAACTAAAACAGAAAAAAGAGATAGTGAGTTTTGGTAGGAATGATGCTGAAGTGGGTGGTAATTTTAAATATTATAGCCAGGAAAGGCCTCCCCCAAAAAGGTAATATTTGTTTAAATACTTGAAGGAGAGGAGAGAATGAGGAAGTTACATGAACTATCTAGGGGAAAAGCCATACAGGCCTAAAGAACAGCATGTGCAAAGACCCGGAGGGGAGAATGCCTGGTATTTATGAGGGACAGAGAAGTCAGTGTGACTCAAGGGAGTCCTAGGATTTGAGGTCAGAGATATGATAAGGAAACCAGTAAGCCACTGTAAGAATTTCTGTAAGTGATATGTAAAGCCATTGAGGGGTTTGGGGATAAGCTGTGATGAGATCTGTTTCAGTTTTTAAAGGATTGCTTTGGCTGCTGTATTGAGAATAGACAGGAGGAGGCAAAAGAAAGCAGGGAGACTAGGAAATTAATCAAAATTGATGAACTGAGAATGGAGTTACTATTTAATGAAATGAAGAAAGGCAGTTGTGAGAGGACGACGGCCATCTTTTTGGAAAACTGTGGTAACTGTTTAGGACGCCCATCTAAAACTTAAGCAGTGAGCGGCTTATGCCCCTACTTCGGACAACAGGGCAGTGAAGGCATCAACTGGTAGACAAGTCCCAGGGAGAGGAAGGAGGAGAGAGAAAGAAAAATCCACTGAAGCTCAATCTGAATATCCCCTATTACAAGTCCTACTTGTACGTAGGAAATACCACCTCTAGACCCCATCACAACCTCCTTTAGTGCACAGGCCTCATCCTCCCTCTGACAGAGAGCAAGGATCTTTTGGCTCTGAAGGAAAACATCGCCCCCTTTCAGCAGGTTGCAGCTACAGAATAGACCCTGTACCCCTTTTCTCTGAAAGAATTCAGTGGCAAAAAATCCTTGAGGGGGGAATGTTAGACCCCCAGAGCAAGGACAATGGGCCAGGCACAGAAACTCACCAGGGTAGAAAGCTCCAGATGCCTACCAAGGGGCAAAACTGGGAAAACAAGAACCTTGCCCCCAGGGCAACCTGTCCTCCCCTACCATATCACTGGTCATACTGCTTGGACCCTGGATCTCTCATGTCGCTGGTCAGGCGGTTTAAACCCCCCTAACCTTTTCCCCCCTAAAGATAACATTTAGGCCTCAGTGGTATTTCAGCTCTAGGCCCAGAAAAGCAGCAAAACCAGACAAGTGACGCCTTGGCTACCTCAGGACCAGCTATATTGACTAATGACCCCCTGCCCTGGCACAGACCAATCAGTGGAGATCACAACTCTGAAAGCACACACCTGGAAAGCTGATGAGTATTCCATTAAGAGCCTCCCCTGAGACCTTCCCTAAGATTCCCACCTGCAAGAAGGAGATAACTACACTTAGGA
>NW_005369027.1:2040320-2043251 GCF_000412655.1 Myotis brandtii | reverse complement strand
AAGAAAGAAAGAAAGAAAGAAAGAAAGAAAGAAAGAAAAGAAAGAAAGAAAAAAAGGCTATCGTTGCTCTAGCCAATTTGCCTCAGTGGATAGAGTGTTGGCCTGTGGACAGAACGGTCACTGGTTCGATTCCAATCAAGGGCACATGACTGGGTTGCAGGCTCCATCCCCAGTGGGGGGCATGCAGGAGGCGACCGATCAATGATTCTCTCTCATCATTGATGTTTCTATCTCTTTCTCCCTCTGCCTTCCTCTCTGAAATAAAATAAAATAAAATAAAATAAAATAAAATAAAAGGCCGTTGGAGCAGCATGTTTGCAAATGAAGATGAGAAATTGAGTTTTGGATATAAAAGATGCCATTTAGATATGCACATGGAGATATTGAAAACATGAATAAATACAGTTGGGAAGTGGGTGGGAAGGGCTGGAAATTGGGAGTCATCAACATATAGATAGTATTTAAAACTATGAGGTTAGTGAGAGATTAAAAATGGCCACACGGACATGCTCCCAGGATCAAACTGAACTTATAGCTGAAATACAAAAAAACTTTCAGAATAATCAACGGAAGACTCTCTGGAGAGAACCGTGATAACTGAGGACGGAAAGTGGAGAACACATACAGACTGGAAGGAGGGGTGGAGGCGAGAAAGGGCTGGCTGGGCTCCCACAGACAGACACTGAAGTGCCGGAGAGAGTTCTCCGCTGTGGGGTTGCCACTGAGAACCCTGGGGGCTAACCCCCAAGCTGGACCCCCCCGCCCCAGCAGAGAGCATCAGAACTGAGAAGGGCACCCACACAACATCTGGCTGTAAAAAGCAGGGGGTTGCTGTCTGCCAAGGAGAGAAGGCTGAAAGTTCGGGCACCCTCTTAAAGGGCCAATGCACAAAATTGCCTGTGGAGCCACCCACCTTGTGCTCCAGCAGAGGGAGGGCAGAGTGGACCGGAGCTGTGTGAGCAGAAGCCAGGATCAGGGCCTCTGGGGTGGGAGCTCAGAAGGCAGACACGAGGGTTTCCTGTGCTGAGCCATTCCCTCAGGCTGCAGAGATCATCTTTCTCCTGCAGACATTTGCTGTACAGGGGACATTTTCTTGGGGGAAGATAGTTGACCCACTCTAGTGGAAAACACCTTGCCCCTTCGGAGACGGAGAACAACAATTAGCCTCTAGGCAGAGACAGCATTTGACACTGTCCTGCACTCGAGATTGAGAGGCATAGCAGATCTACCTCATACATATTCACAAACCCAAACAGGCAGCAAAGTGAGAAGACAAAGAAACAACCCACAAATGAAAGAATGAGAGAATTCACCAGAAGAAGAGATAAATGAAATGGAGATAAGAAATGTATCTGGCCCTGACCAGTTTGGCTCAGTGGATAGAGCGTCGGCCTGCGGACTGAGGGGTCCCAGGTTCGATTCCGGTCAGGGGCATGTACCTTGGTTGCGGGCACATCCCCAGTAGGGGGTGTGCAGGAGGCAGCTGATCGATGTTTCTCTCTCATCCATGTTTCTGACTCTCTGTCCCTCTCCCTTCCTCTCTGTAAAAAATCAATAAAATATATTAAAAAAAAAAAAGAAATGTATCTGAAATAGAATTCAGAATAATGATGTTAAAGATGCTCAACAGAATGAGAAAATATATAACTATGAAAGCAGAAATAAAGAATGACATAGCGCAAATAAAGAACACATTGGGTGCTTCAGCGCCAAAGAAAAAGATTAAAAAGCATCGTTTCCCAGGGAATATGGAAGGTTTTGTCACTGGAGATGAGGTTGGTGATAAGAAAGATTTGGAATTTCAGAAACTTCATAAATCGGGCATGGCATTTAAATCTGGTGACAAAAATGATGATGGATGGTTTGGTTGAAATTAAGGTAGACAGGATCGAGGGACTTGATCAAGAAAATGAAGGAACCCTAAGCGGTTTGGCACATGCCTGGGTTTCAGGCTTGATCCCCAGTAGGGGGCAAGCAGGAGGCAGCCGAACAATGATTCTCTCTCATCATTGATGTTTCTATATTTCTATCCCTCTCCCTTCCTCTCTGAAATCAATAAAAATATATTTAAAAAATAAATAAATGAATTACTGGACCTGTCAATTATTATCTATATCAACTTTTCATTCTTGATCTTGGATTGAGTTTGGAGTTGGGGCCATTAAGTGATTAATTACATTTGTAAGGTATATCTCATTGGGAATGGAAATGGAGGAGGAGAGGTATACCAGTACAGCCTATAGGACAGGGGAAAAATACACATTAGCACTAGAAACTGGGGCAGTTATGTAATATAAAAATCTAGACACTTCTCTTTTGTTGTAACATAAAAAACCTTAGGGAACTTTTTCTTTGTATTTTTTTTATTGTGATAAAATATACTTCATATAAAATTTACAATTTAGCCATTTTTAAATATGCAGCTCAGTCGTATTAATTACATTCACAATATTGTACAACCATCTCCGCTTTGGGGAGCTTTTGATTCTTTACATTAGACATGTAAACTATAAATAATCACATTATTATATGGGTCTGTATTTTCTGGTAGAAATTTAAAATTGGGAGTCTGGGGGGGGGGGAATAAACTTGAAGACTGGACTCATCATTAGCGATGAAATGTGGCTAGAAACAACTTTTAGAGGCATATCCATCGAAAGAGGAAGAGGAGACAAGTGCCCAGTAATTAGGAAGGCTGGAGCAATAAGTATTGAGGAAAATAATAAATAGTAATTTATGAGACGATAAAAGGTCAGAACAACTTTGGTTACAGAGACTAGAAATGAATTTTGACCAGGGTGGAACCGATGAGATGCTTACAGTAAGAGAACAGTGCCCAAAGGAGTGGTTAAAAAAACACAGTGAGACATTTGAACCGAGTGGCGGGAGCTGCTGGGGCTCCGCGGAGGCCTGGTGCGGGGGCGCGGCGGG
>NW_005369027.1:2038974-2040203 GCF_000412655.1 Myotis brandtii | reverse complement strand
AGGTGTGCTGAGGTGCCCGAGGAGCATCTCTGACCAGCAGGGCGACCCCTGCCTGTGCTGCAGATTGGCTGTACAAGTGCTCCGTGCAGAAGCTGGTGGTGGTCATCTCGAATATTGAAGACGGGGAGGTCCTGGAGAGGTGGCAGTTTGACATCGAGTGGGACAAGACGGCCAGAGATGACAGTGCACCCAGGGAGAAGTCTCAGAAAGCCACCCAGGACGAGATCCGCTTGGTGATCAGACAGATCACCGCCACGGTGACCTTCCTGCCGCTGCTGGAGGCTTCCTGTTCATTTGACCTGCTGATCTACACAGACAGAGACTTGGTTGTACCTGAGAAGTGGGAAGAGTCCGGACCGCAGTTCATTGCCAATTCTGAGCAGGTCCGCCTGCGCTCCTTCACGACGACAATCCACAAGGTGAACAGCATGGTGGCCTTCAAGATCCCCGTCAACGACTGAAGGAGCCGGGGCGGAATGGAATCCCACACGTGTGTCCTGAGGCCAGGTCAACTGTGGTTCTTGTTTTGTTCCATTGATACTTTTGAGGTGGGGAAACTTAGCCTTGTACTTCACTGCACTGTGCCTATTGTCCATTTGTTTGTGCCTGTTTGACTTTCCATGGGGTTGACATGATTTCCAGAGGGTTGACACTGTTCGTGGAAGGGAACCAGCAGATCATGTCAGCACTGGAATGTCACCTCCTTTGAAGGTGGAAACCGGAGATGGGAAACTTTTGCTATTCAGCTAAATGCCTTCCTAAATCAGAACTTTCAGTCAAGTAGCCTGACTCCGAGTCTAGGTGACTATGGAACAGCAAAAGAAGTCCGAATATCAGAATCTTTGTTTAGTTCTAAAGTAACAACTGATCAGCCACAGTCACAGTCTTCCTAGCAGGTCCTTTTGCCATTTATTTCATTTGTATAGTTTCCATATTGAAAACCCTCAATTACTTGACTTTAATGTATATAATTTACACTTACAAATCTGTCGCTATTTCTCCTGTTTCAATTCCGCTGATACAGAACTCTTGATGTCTTTTTGTGTTTTATAAAATCAAGCTTTAAATGACTGGAAAAAAAACACACACAAAACACAGTGAGTCCTAACCGGTTTGGCTCAGTGGCTAGCACTAGAGCATTGGCCTGTGGATTGAAGGGTCCCAGGTTCGATTCCGGTCAAGGGCATGTACCTTGGTTGCGGGCACATCCCCAGTGGGAGGTGTGCAGG
>NW_005369027.1:2036108-2037673 GCF_000412655.1 Myotis brandtii | reverse complement strand
ATATTAAGAAAAAAATTGTAAATGGAAGGTTATGAGAGGGTTTCGCGTGCCAGCAAAAGTTACTGGCGTGCCATGTTTGGCACGCGTGCCAGGGGTTGCCCACCCTTGGCTTAGGGGTTTAGACCGGGTAGAAGTTGAGGTTTAATGAGCTCGGAGAGGCGGAGCAAACTTGGCGGGAGATGGCGCAACGTCAGCGGTTCCTAGAAAGAGGCAAGAAGCGAAGGCTGGCGCTGGACAGGGTTCACCTTAGGGAAGTCAGAGCACAGCCCGCGGGGCGGGTACAGATCAACGGTCAACACAGTTCAAAGGACGGGGAGAAAGTTCTGGGTTGGACGGAGGTGCCCGTCTAGTCTGCCGTCTAAACAGAGGAGGAAGCTACAAGTCAGGGCAACTCCGCTTCCGGCAGAGGCCCCGCCCCCGCCCCCGCCCCGCGGGGTAGGTCCTGGGGTAGGTCAACGCGGGTCTTTAAAATACTTGCCTGTGGCCTGTGCTCTCTGCGACCTGTCTCTTTCACCTAAAAGTCAGGCGCCTATAAAACTCTAGTCATTTGAAGGGTCCAGTTAACCAACTGGACTAAAACGAACAGAAATGTGCGCAGACCTAACGGAACTCTACCAGCAGATGTCAGCTCACAGGCCGCCTGACGGAGACCCCTACACTATGGGCTTTTCAGGGATCGACTCTGAGTACCTGTTCCCTTGGCAAAACCCCAAAGCACACACACACGCTTACTGCTGGTCGGAGTGCCTGCAGAGCCACCGCAGGAGGGTGGGAGGGCAGGGCTCTTCCCATCCATGTGTCTTCTCTAGGATAAAGCCCTTGCCTGGCCAGTATGGCTCAGCATCGGCCCAGGAACCAAGAGGTCACTGGTTCAATTCCCTGTCAGGGCACATGCCCAGGTTGAGGGCTCGGTCCCCAGTGTGGGGCGTGCGGGAGGCATCGGATTGATGATTCTCTCTCATCATTGATGTTTCTATCTCTCTCTCTTCCTTCCTCTCTGAAATCAATAAAAATATATTAAAAACAACAACAACAACAAAAAACACAGTGGGCCAGGGAGCAGAAACTGGGACTTTCTAAGAGTTCAGGGCAGAGATTTGGGATTGGTGGGGAGGAGAGCTCTGTGGGAGTTGAGAGCTAAGCAGAAGGCACGGATTCAGAAAGGCATTAATATTGGTGTAATTTGTAGGGCTCCGAAGAAAGAATACTCTGCCTTAGCAACATTTCTTCAGAAAAGGTGGTAGGGTGGAGTGAATGGAGCAGAAACTGGGACTTTCTAAGAGTTCAGGGCAGAGATTTGGGATTGGTGGGGAGGAGAGCTCTGTGGGAGTTGAGAGCTAAGCAGAAGGCACGGATTCAGAAAGGCATTAATATTGGTGTAATTTGTAGGGCTCCGAAGAAAGAATACTCTGCCTTAGCAACATTTCTTCAGAAAAGGTGGTAGGGTGGAGTGAATGCTTAGGGCAGGGGTGGGCAACCTTTTTGTGAGTGCGTGCCAAAACCAGCAAAATCTCTGACTCAAAATTCTTCTGCATGCCAACCCTAATTTTTTGAGAACATGTTAC
>NW_005369027.1:2033401-2034814 GCF_000412655.1 Myotis brandtii | reverse complement strand
GGGGTGGCAGGGGCAGGCCGGGGGCCCGCGGCCGCCGTGACATCCTTGGACAATGGCAGCTCCCATGCCCTGCCAGATGCTGTCACCTTTTTCTAATAATCACCTGACTAGTGACCGCAGGGTCCCGGGCAGGAAGGGTCCGGAAGGGCAGACCCAGGCACCCGTTCTTCATGGAGAAGAGGGGAGTCTCTCACAGAGACCCCAGGATCTCGGTGAAACATGCAGGGCACTGCCTTCTTGTGTAAAGACCACAGGTGGCTGCGTGTAGAATTGAATTTTGCTGTTTGCTTGAAAGAAAACGAAGAGCCGTTTAAACATGACTTGGGAAATTATGCAAAACTGGTTCCAGGGATTCTGGTCAACTCTGCCACCGCTACTTGGCAGGTGGCCGGTGCAGCCCCACTGTTGGTGTGACTGTGGGGCCAGGAGGTTCCTGTTGTCTCTGAGAAGTTTCCTCCGCCTTCCCATAGAGAGGTGTTCCAATCCTTACCCTTTCTTGACTGACGTGTGGGTTGTCATCACTTACTTGTTAAGGCTAAGAATTAAAAAAATAATTCAAATTAGGAGGACTTAAGGAAGATCCTATCTGCCTGCTGCAGTAATTTTAAGAATTTATTCTGCTGCTGGAAAAGGGCATTCATCTATTTATAAAAGGAACATTTGAGTGCCTGCTGTGTGCCTGCTACATGCTCATTGTACATCAGGGAGCAAAACAGAATCCTGGAGTTTACATTGGTTGAGGAGAAAGACAATAAGCAAAATGAAAAAAATAAGTTGTATAGTATGTTAGAAGGTGCTGAATGCAATGGGAGGAAGTGAAAAGGAGAATGGGGCAAGGAAGTGGAGAGGCTAAGTGGGTGCATATTAAATAAGATGGTCGAAGTCAGTCTCCTTTGGAGGTGACACTCGAGCAGACTTGAAGAAGACGAATGGGGCAAGGAAGTGGAGAGGCTAAGTGGGTGCATGTTAAATAAGACGGTCGAAGTCAGTCTCCTTTGGAGGGTGACACTCGAGCAGACTTGAAGAAGACAGAGTTTAGCTAGTTGATGGCTAAGGAGGAGCATGTCAGAAGGAGAGAAAAGCGAGCGCAAAGGCTTCAAAGTGGGAGAGGGCCTCCTGTGTTCAAAGGTCAGCAGTGGTGCTGATGGGGGAAGGAGGTTAGAGACATAAAAGGGAGGCAGAAACGGAAGGGCCTTGCATTCCATTGTAAAGATTCTGACTTCCACTTGGAATGAAGTTGGGGCATTGTAGGCGGTTTTGTGGTTGTTGTTTTAATATCTAGGAAGGGTGAGTGGCCGCTGCAGGTATTATGCTAGCCTGAGCTGTCAAAGTCTCTCCAGGTTGCTCTCACATGCAGTTGGAGAACCCGTGGCTACACCCAGACACAGCCCTTGGAAACATGCTGGCATTGCA
>NW_005369027.1:2019024-2032709 GCF_000412655.1 Myotis brandtii | reverse complement strand
CGCCGCGCGGGCCGTAGTTTGCCCACGGCTGATATAGAATCATGGTATGTGTAGGTGAGGATAGCAACCAGGACCCTTCATATATATATAATTTTTAAAATATATTTTTATTGATTTCAGAGAAGAAGGGAGAGGGAGAGAGAACTAGAAACATCAAAAATGAGAGGGGCCGAAACCGGTTTGGCTCAGTGGATAGAGCGTCGGCCTGTGGACTGGAAGGTCCCAGGTTCGATTCCGGTCAAGGGCATGTACCTGGGTTGCGGGCACATCCCCAGTAGGAAATGTGCAGGAGGCGGCTGATCGATGTTTCTCTCTCATCGATGTTTCTGACTCTCTATCTCTCTCCCTTCCTCTCTGTAAAAAATCAATAAAATATATTTTAAAAAAAAATGAGAGGGAATCATTGATCGGCTGCTGCCTGCATGCCCCCTACCGCAGCCCAGGCATGTGCCCTTGATCGGAATCAAACACAGGACCCTTGGGTCCGCAGGCTGACACTGTATCCACTGAGCCAAATCAGCTAGGGCGCAGCCAGGACTCTTCTATGCTACTGGTACAACCAGTTTGGAGAACTAGTTGGGCATTTACCTATGAAGCTGAGCATTTGTATGCCATATGATCCAGCAGTTCCACTCCTAGGTATATTTCAACATATATATTTCTGTTCATATCTATGACATTCATGGTAGCCCAAACCTAGAAGCAATCCAAATGTCCCTCAATGTTATAACACACTAGAGGCCCAGTGCACAGAATTTGTGCAGTGTGTGTGTGTCCCTCAGCCCGGCCTGTGCCCTCTTGCAGTCTGGGACCCCTTGGGGGATGTCCTCCTGCTGGCTTAGGCCTGATGCCCCCGGGCCTCTCGCAGTCTGGGGCTCTTGCAGTCCGGGACCCCTCGCTCCTTACTGCCCGCCTGCAGTGGAGGTGGGAGAGGCTCCCGCCACTGCTGCTGTGCTTGCCAGCCATGAGCCCGGCTTCTGGCTGAGCGGTGCTCCCCCTGTGGGAGTGCACTGACCACCAGGGGGCAGCTACTGCGTTGAGCGTTTGCCCCTGGTGGTCAGTGTGCGTAATAGCGACCGGTCGTTCTGCCATTTGATCTGTTTGTATATTAGGGTTTTATTATATAGGATTACCAAAATATGGTGTAATCATACAATGAAATACTATGCAGCACTGAAAATGAATAAATTCCTCCCACATGCAACAATGTGGATGAATCTCACAATCATAATATTGAACAGAAGAAGCCAGACACAAAGCAAGCCATACTGTGTGGTTTTATTTGTATAAAGTTTAAAAACAATCAAAACTAAATCCATGTTGTTAGAAGCCAGAAAGCTGATTGGTTATTTCTGAGAAGAAGGGACAAATAGTGATTATGGGTGTGCAGAAAGGACTTCTGGGAGTCTGGTAAAGTTTCATGATTTGAAACTTGGTTTGGGTGGTCCTTACATGATTGAATTCACCATTCGTTAAGTGGCATAATTAAGATTTGTGCACTTTTTTCTATGTATCTTACAGTTAGTTACCAATTAAAACCTATTAAAAAGAGGAAAAGAATTGGAGGCAGTAAGTATCTGAAACTGCAAAAGAATCTGTTGTTTTTATTAATCCTCACCTGAGGATATTTTTTCCATTGATTTTTAGAGAGCGTGGGAGGGTGGGGGAGAGACTGAGAGAAGCATTGATGTGAGAGAGACACATGGATTGGTACCTCCTGCATACCTTGACCAAGGCTGGGGATGGAACTTGCAACCAAGGTACATGCCCTTGACCAGAATCAAACCCAAGATCCTTCAGTCCACTGGCTGATACTCTAACCAATGAGCAAAAAATTATATGACATATTTCAAAAGGATCACTTTGGCTTCTCTGTTGAAAATCACTGTAGGAGGGTAAATATGGAAGCAAGGAGATTAGTTTGTTTTAAAATAAGTTTTATTAAGGTATAATTTATACACAGTAAAATTCACCCTTAATTTAGATGCATTTTCTACTCTTGATATTTTCAATTTACAATATCAGGATGTAACCCATTGTAAATCAAGAATCATATGTACATGTAAGGTGTCTTATTTCATTTGGACTGCTCTAACAGAAATATCATAATCTGGGTGTCTTATAAACAACAACATTTATTTTTAGTTATTATTAGTTCTAGAGGCTGGGAAGTCCAAGATCATGAACTTGACATTCTGGTGAAGACTAGACAGCACCTTCTTTGCTGTGTTTTCACAAGGTGGAAGGGGCCAGGGATGTCTGGGGCCTTATTTATAAGGGTGCCCTAATAATGGTTGAATCATATTATGTTTTATAAACATAAACATGCAGAACCCCTAGCTTTTAGGACCCATTCACCTCCTAAAACCCCACCTCTGAATGCCCTCACATTGGGAATTAGTTTTCAACATATGAATTGGGGTGGGAGAGGCAGCACAAACAACATAGCAAAAAAGTCTTTATACATTATCTCCTTAGGAGCATTCCAAGCTAGTAGGGCTGTCCTGTATGTATGTTACTATCATCCACATGACTGCACGGTGGCATATGGTAGGGGCCAAATACATAATTGCTGAATGTATGAAAGGATGATTGAATGTTATGGTAAAAGTTGTTTGTTTTAACGTAAAAGTTATACAAAAGAAGAGGAGGTTGCTTCAAATAGAGCCTTACAGTTGAGTAAATACCTTCAAGTGTCTCTATAACCACATGTAGCAAGATTCCCAGTGTTCACCAGTTATTAGGAGACAGATTTACACCTTCAAACTTAATTTTATTTATTTATTTATTTAAATATATTTTTATTGATTTCAGAGAGGAAGGGAGAGGGAGAGAGAGATAGAAACATCAATGATGAGAGAGAATCACTGATCAGCTGCCTCCTGCACCCCCACCCCCCTTACTGGGGATCGAGCCCGCAACCTGGGCATGTGCTCTTGACTGGCATCGAACCTGGGACCCTTCAGTCCACAGGCCAGCGCTCTATCCACTGAGCCAAACTGGCTAGGGCCAAACTTAATTTTAAGTATGACATGTTCTTTTAGTAAGTTACAGAGAACGAGGGCTAATCATCTGCACATCACATCACCTCTACTGGGCAGTGGAAGAACAAATGAAAGATCAGAGGGTGTATGTTGGCTGAACAAATAATGATTTCCATCTGGAAAGAAATGGTATGCAATTTCTCCCTAACCTCTTACATTTTTTTTAGGTATTGCAGGATGCTGTGCTAAAACAACAGTTGCTCCTCTGGATCGAGTAAAAGTTTTATTACAAGCTCACAATCATCATTACAAACATTTAGGTGAGTTAATAGATGCTAAAGAAAAAGATGAATGAAAACATTATCCATCTGCAGGCTTGGTTTCCATTTGTGAATTACAGTAGAGGATCCAAAAGGGAATTACAGTTTGGGGGCATATTTTACAAGGGATATCTCTTATCCAATTTAGTCTTTTCATTTGCAGTAGTGGTTATAATCATTTTAGGGTGCTGATATCCTCTAAACCAAAATCTTTGAATCATTGTTTATTGGGATTACTGTGTCGCATCCTTGACAGACATGTTAACAGCATAGCCTGATTAAAAAAGTAAAATCAGTGATGGAGATATGGTTATTCCTTTAAACACTTAGTTAAATATGCCTTCTAGAAATCTTAGTGCAAGCAGAATCCAGTGCAGTTAGTATATATGGGTAAATGTACATTATTAAAAGAATATCAAGCCCTTAGTTGTTCTTTACAAACATAAAAATCCATTTAATTAACCTGGACACTAATAATATATCACTGCCCTGGTCGGTTTGGCTCAGTGGATAGAGCGTCGGCCTGCGGACTGAAGGGTCCCGGGTTTGATTCCTGGTCAGGGCACATACCCGGGTTGCGGGCTCCATCCCCAGTAGAGGGTGTGCAGGAGGCAGCCTGTCAATGATTCTCTGTCATCATGCATGTTTCTATCTCTCCTCCTTTCCTCTCTCTGAAGTCGAGGGTGATATATTAAAAAAATAATATATCGTTGATGGTAGTAATAATTTTTTGGAGCCTTTTTGGAGGACATTTTTGGTAAATGCATCAAAAAGATACATCCTTGCCCTAACTGGTTTGGCTCAGAGGATAGAGCGTCGGCCTGCGGACTGAAGGGTCCCAGGTTCGATTCCGGTCAAGGGCATGTACCTTGGTTGCGGGCACATCCCCAGTAGGGGGTGTGCAGGAGGCAGCTGATCGATGTTTCTCTCTCATCGATGTTTCTAACTCTCTATCCCTCTCCATTCCTCTCTGTAAAAAAAATCAATAAAATATATTTTTTAAAAAAGAAACTGCCATTGTTAACATGTTAAGTGTATTTCCTCCCTTACTTTTCATGCAATAAAATGCCATCTATTTAAAAAAAATACATCCTCGCAGTGTGGCTTAGTGGTTGAGTGTTGACCCTTGAATCAAGAGGTCCCTGTTCGATTCCCAGTCAGGGCACATGCCTGAGTTGCGTACTTGATCCCCAGTAGAGGACATGTAGAAGGCAGCCCATGGATTTTTCTCTCTCATTGATGTTTCCATCTCTCTATCCCTCTTCCTTCCTCTCTCTTTAAAAAATCCATAAAAACATATTTTTTTTTAAAAAAAAAACCCACACACACAAAAAACAAGCCTTTATTTAAAAAAAAAAAAAAGATTCTTCCTCTCCAGCCTTGCAATTCTAGTTCTAGGGGATTATTTTAAGGAAGTACTAATCAGAAATGTGCTAAAAAATGTGTATATGAGAATCAAAGCATTATTTGTGTTAGTAAAAATAACAAACCGAGACAAAGCTTTTAATAATAGGGAATTGGTTAAATAAGTATTATTTAGATAAATAAATAAGTCCATATTATAGACTATTTTGCAATTATAAAACTTACAAAAGTATTGACTATGAACAATGTTCATAATGTATTAGTTAAATGTGGAAATATTACAACATGGTAGAATTATATTGCATTTTATATAAATAAATGTGCTTAGACAAAAGGCTAGAAGGACAAACATTAACATTAGTGGTTAATATTCAGTGGTGAGATTAGAGTAAATTTTTTTCCTCTAAGTCTGCGATTTTCAAACTTTTTCATCTCATGGCACACATAAGCTAATTACTAAAATTCTGCGGCACACCAAAAAAAATTTTTTTGCTGATCTGATGAAAATAGTATAATTTTGATCCATTCATACTGGATGGCTATTGTTGTTGGTTGTTGTAATTAAATGTTTTTATTGATTTAATAGAGAGAGGAAGGGAGAAGGAGAGAGAAACATAGATTGGCTGCCTCCTGCACGCCCCCTACTGGGGACTGAGCCTGCAACCCCAGCATGTGCCTTAATCGAACTGGCAACTTCCTGGTGCAAGGGATGACATTCTAAACCATACTGACTTGACATTTTTTTATTTGACAACCTTAGGGAAAAGAGGACAGTGCCCCTGACTAAATAGTCTGGTATTGCATGTTTAAAAATTTTGGGGGGCACACAGGTTGAAAACCACTGTTCTAAGTTAATTTGTAATAATGTTGAACATACATGTAGTACCTTTTCAATTAGAGGGAAAAAGATTTTAGAAAAATTAATGTGGACAGAAACCAAGAAAGAAATTAGGTTGAGGCAACTAACTCAGGCCACTTCATTGCTTTACAGTTTCTTGCATAATTGGATAGGAATGATGTGTGCTCTGCTGTGCAGCATCCTATATAATAAAAGCCCAATATTCAAATCAACCAAATGGCAGAACTACTGGTGCAATGACTGGTGGCTATGACACACACTGACCACCAGGGGGCAAGATGCTCAATGCAGGAGCTGCCCCTAACCTGCAGGCCCCAGGCCAGTCTAGGCGGGTGCCAGCGGGGGGCCCCCCGATTGCCCCGCTGGTCGCCCCACAGATCAGCCCCTGATCGTCAGCCAGGCCTAGGAACCCTATCCGTGCATGAATTTCGTGCACTGGACCTCTAGTCAGTGTATTAACCCTTTGAGTGCCAACCAATATCCTAGAAACTATGCTAAAATTGCCAAGGCAGCCCTAACCGGTTTGGCTCAGTGGATAGAGCGTCGGCCTGCGGACTGAAAGGTCCCAGGTTCGATTCTGGTCAAGGGCATGTACCTTGGTTGCAGGCACATCCCCAGTAGGAGGTGTGTAGGAGGCAGCTGATCAATGTTTCTCTCTCATCGATGTTTCTAACTCTCTATCCCTCTCCCTTCCTCTCTGTAAAAAATCAATAAAATATATTTAAAAAAAAATTCTGCCAACAGTGGTGACTTTAAAAAAAATAAAAATAAAATTGCCAAGGCATTTTTGCTGATTTTACAGCAGTATAGGAAAAAAATTATGAATCGCAAGTAAATGAAGTTACATATTCAAAAACTTAAGGAAACCTTTACTACATTTGTTTTCATCTTTGACATATATTGTTTGCTGATTGTATTATAAAATACTAGTAGAAAAAAAAATTGCCGATAGCGCTCCCAGCACTTTTGGCGAAAGACAAGAGGAACGCGATCGCGCTCCCCGGCACTCTAGGGGTTAACAGAGTGGATAAGAATCAATTATTATTTTTTGAAGATGCCACATACTTTTTTTTTATTATTGATTTTAGAGAGAGAGAGAGAAACATCTTTGTTGTTCCACTTATTTATTCATTCACTATTTCATTCTTGTATGTGCCCCAACTTGTGATTGAACCCACAACCTTGGCTTATTGAAACAAGTCTCTAACCAGCTGTGCTACCCAGCAAGGGTCAATTCTTTTTCAATGGTTTTTTTTAATGTGATTTTTCTAAAAAAAATTTTTTTTTTTTTTTGGTATAGCAAAGGGGGGGATTTATTGAAAAACAAGTACAGACTCCCACATGGGGAGAGGGAAAGAGTCGCCCAGAAGGGACTCCCACATAGGGAGGGGGAAAGGATCCCCTAAAAATTGTTTTTGAATGTATATTTTATATCTTATATTAATTGTAGCTCATTTTCTTGTCAATATTTTTAATACTAATTTTTTACTTAAAATTGAAAGAAAAAAATTGCTACCATATCTGTCCAGCAAAGAATTCTATATTTTCACAGTGTGCTGCTCATGTGTAGAAAGAATGAGACCTTTGAATTTATTGAGAGATTATATAAAACTGAAAAGGAAGGAAATTATTTTCTTTTGTTATCTAAATTGAAGGTGAAAAGGAGATGAATTATTTTACTCAGTATCTTGGAGTCCTTTACAATGACCCAACATAGGAATGTCTGAGCAGGATTGTTTTATTCCTTTAATCTTCTCCCCATGCTGATCTTTGTTAGCTTGTTTACTGATTTGTAATCATTAGATTACACATTCACATTAGATTTCATGCTCTACAGGACTGAATGCCATGGGTTACAGTATACCCTACAAAGTATGCAAAATTTAAAATAGAATTTGTGGGGAGATTGAGGTATCTTTAAAATATACAAGCCATTAAAAAAAGGTGTTGTTGACTTTTTATTATTTTTATTATTATTAAATATATTTTATTGATTCCAGAGAGGAAAGGAGAGGGAGGGAGAGAAACATCAGTGATGAGAATCATTAACCAGCTGCCTCCTGAATGCCCCCCACCGGGGAGAGCCCACAACATCAATGATGAGAAAGAATCATTGATCAGCTGCCTCCTGCATGCCCCACTCTGGGGATCAAGCCTGCAACCTGGGCATGTGCCCCGACCGGGAATCGAACCAAGACCTCCTCGTTCATAGGTCGATGCTCAACCACTGAGCAACACCAGCCAGGCAGAAGATGTGCTATTGAATAAAACTTCTTTAGCTTCTTTTAAAAAATGTGTTAGCCATTCATTTCTTGGGTTTTTGCTACTGTCCAGTGAGTGTGTAGTGAGGGCAGTACTGCCAGTGCCTAAACCAGGGGTGGGGAACGTCCGGCCCTCCGGCCATATAAGGCCGGCGAAATCATTTGGTCTGGCTCTGCCAAGGCATGAGGGGTGAGTTAATTAAATGTTTGACCAAATGTAGCAGGCTAATTTTTAAGTTGGTAATCTTGTAATGATGTTATAAATATCCAATGGCCCTTGGCACAAAAAGGTTCCCCACCCCTGGCCCAAACAGTACTTCATATTAGTGAGAATTCTGCTTTACCATGGTGCAATTTTTGGAAAAAATAAAATAAATAAATAGCCCGCCTGGCATGGTTCAGTGTTTGACCTATGAACCGGGAGGTTACGGTTCCATTCCTGATTGGGGCACATGCCTGGGTTCTGGGCTCGATCCCCAGTGTGATGAGTGCAGGAGGTGGCCAATCAGTGATTCTCTCTCATCATTTATGTTTCTATCTCTCCCTCCCCTTCCTCTTTGAAATCAATAAAAATATATTATAAATAAATAAATAAATAAAATTCAAAATGAGCCTAGTGATTTACTTTCATATTTGATCAAATTTTTGTTTCAAAAATTTGGAAAGGAGCTTGAATTTAAATAGTTTAATAATGTAGCCCAGCTGGAGTGGTTCGGTGGTTGAGCGTGGACACATGAACCAACAGGTCACTGATTCCTTTCCCAGTGACGGCACATGCCCAGGTTTCAGGCTCAGTCCTCAGTAGGGGTCATGCAGTAGGCAGCTGGTCAAGGATGTTTCTCTCTTATTGATGTTTCTATCTCTCTATTCTTCTCCCTTCCTCTCTCTCTAAAAATCAATAAAAATATTTAAATACTTTAATAATGGAAGTATTCAGTGATATGTTTATTGGAAGTCTGTACTACAATGGGATTAGTGATTAATCTTATTTTTTTCTCTTTTTTTATTTATTAGTTTTTACTTTTTTGCATGTATAATTATTATTATTTTTCTTTATTGATTAAGGTATTACATATGTGTCCTTATCCCCCCTAAAATTAATAGAATAAAAATATCAATATTTAGGATCAGAACTTAGGCCTTTATCAGTATTCTTAAAGTGTCCTAATAATGAAAATTTGCCCCCAAATTTAAATTGCTTTAATAGTTTTTTATTTGTTTCTTTTATTTAGCAGTATTCTTTTTAAAAATATATATTTTTATTGATTTCAGAGAGGAAGGAAGAAGGATAGAGAGATAGAGACATCAATGATGAGAGAGAATCATTGATTGGCTGTCTCCCACACGCCCCCTACTGGGGATCGAGCCCACAATCTGGGCATGTGCTCTTGACCAGAATCGAACCTGGGACCCTTCAGTCCACAGGCTGATGCTATATTTATCCACTGAGCCAAACCAGCTAGGGTTATTTAGCAGTATTCTTATGTAAACAAACCACACATGTATCTGGGCAGTCTGGGAAACTTTTTTCATCCTTCCAGATAGAGTTGATCATCTGCACTGCTGTATATAGACCTTGAATATATTTCTGTTGTTAATATTTTTTAGATTGCTATAGTTGAATATAATTTATGATAATTACAAATATAATTTACTATAATTTGTAGCTGTTTTTGCTAGTATATGTTTTATATTTATGTAATTTGAGCAAGTGAGGCATTTTAAGTAGTATTAACTTATACAGAAATTACTATTCATGTAATTCATCAAACAAAATTATATTATGAATGATGGCATTAGTAATCTGTGATTGTTATGAAAATTTGAATTTAGATAGTTTTCTGTTTTAATATTTTTTTTCTAAAAATCTTTCTAAAAATAGGAGTATTTTCTACATTGCGTGCAGTTCCCCAAAAGGAGGGATACCTTGGATTGTATAAAGGGAATGGTGCAATGATGATTCGAATCTTTCCCTATGGGGCAATCCAGTTTATGGCGTTTGAGCACTACAAAACGGTGAAGTTTTGTTTTCTTTTGTTTCCTTAAATATCATGCTTAGTTGAGAAGGCATTTGCTTTGGCCTATAAAGTTACTTTGGAAGATGGCTAAATTAATGCCTTTTTGAAGGAATAAGACTTGTGATAGTTTAAAATTTTAAATATAACTTGGTTTTTGAAGTTATCTATTTCAGAATTATTAGTCATTTTTGAGAAAATTGTTTATATTCACATTTAGGAAGAAGAGCCAAAGTATCCTTCAAGTAGATAATAATAAATGCTTAAACTATTAATAGCTCTTTAATGTGCTTTTTGTGTCTGAATTGTAGGAGAGGAACATTGTGGCTTTTGATTTTCTTTTTAAAAAAATATATATTTTATTGATTTTTTACAGAGAGGAAGGGAGAGGGATAGAGAGTTAGATACATCGATGAGAGAGAAACATCGATCAGCTGCCTCCTGCACACCTCCCACTGGGGATGTGCCCGCAACCAAGGTACATGCCCTTGACCGGAATCGAACCTGGGACCCTTCAGTCCGCAGGCCAACGCTCTATCCACCGAGCCAAACCGGTTAGGGCTGATTTTCTTATTAAAATGGCAAAATCATATTGTAAAAGTTTGTTAATAAATAATGATCTAATAAGTTAACAGCTTTTTCTGTCTTACTCATTGATCAGGTTTCTTTTTTCTAGCTGACTGAAAGTTTATCCTCTCAAATATTCAGACATCTTAACACAGAAAGGGGTTAAATTTCACAGTGTATCTTTTTTTTTAATGACTCCATTTTAAAATTTTATTTATTTATTTTTTAGATAGAGAGGGAGAGAGAGAAACATCGATGGGTTGCTTGCCATAAGCATCCTTCCAGGAATGGAATGCACAACCTGGGTATGTGCCCTGAACTGGAATCAAACCTGCCACCTTTCGGTGTATGGGATAATGCTCCAACAACTGAGCCACACCTGCGAGGGCTCACAGTGTATCTTAAAATGAAAGTAAACTTTAGAGATGGGACAACATTCTAAGCTAGCCTGTCAGATAGAATGGATGCCCTCAGTATATTAAGACTGCATTGTCTGTAGAAGCATTTTATTCCTACTACTCCCATTCACACTTTATTTGTGGTCATCAATGTGTAGTATATTCAGTAATTCTAAGGTAGATTGCTCTGTAAAAGTACAAAATTAGAGCAGAGGCTGTAGAGGAAATATCTGACCTCTTCATAATGTGATATAACGCTGTCCAGCTTCATATAAGTGTGCTCATTTCACTCCCATTTAATACTGATTTTCTTTTTACTAGTTCTGTAACTCTTTTGAAATAAGTCTTCATTATTAAACAGTGAAATGGGTAGCATTTTTAAAATATCTTATTTAAAAATATTTGATGTTTTTGGTTTCTAGTTCATTACTACAAAGCTGGGAATTTCTGGTCATGTGCACAGATTAATGGCTGGATCCATGGCAGGTAAGAGGAGTGGGTATATTTTATTTCTAACAAATTTAATTTGGTTTAGCTGATATGTGTGACATTAAGTAGCATACATTTGTTAACTTTCTATATTCAATTATATAAGAAATCATTGATATTTCTACTCAAAAAGAGCATTTTACATTAGGAGATGGTAAGGAATAGTCTAAACTTACAACAAAGGAAAAAACATATAGTCTCTTTGACAATTCTCCTTCTGAAAATGTTTTTGTTTTGTTTTTCTAAAATTTTTTTAAAATTATAACAACTATAGTAATACCTACTCCTATACAATGAAAATAGTTTCACTCCCTAGAAGCAATCAGTATTAATAATTTCTTATGTATGCTTTTTTCTAACCCTACCCTATGGGATAAGAACTTTTCTTTTAGTTATCTCAAGACTCTTTCTATATCAGTACATAGATCTTATTTTTTAATTTTTTATTTTTTTAAAATATATTTTATTGATTTTTTACAGAGAGGAAGGGAGAGAGATAGAGAGCTAGAAACATCGATCAGCTGCCTCCTGCACACTCCCCACTGGAGATGTGCCCGCAACCAAGTCACATGCCCTTGACCAGAATCGAACCTGGGACCTTTCAGTCCGCAGGCCGACGCTCTATCCACTGAGCCAAACCGGCTACGGCTAGATCTTATTTTTTTAAAGAATTGCATTATATCCTTTTTTTTGAGAGGTCAAATTTTTTTCTTTTTATTTTTAGAACTGTGTTATATTCTAAGGTAATGTACCATGATTTATTTAATCAATCCCCTATTGATTGACATTTGGGATATTTTCAGTTTCTGTTTTACAAATAACACATTGTACTTGTGTGACTATATCTGTAGAATAAATTTTCAGAAGGGAAATTGCTTTATCAGAGGATATGTATATTTAAATTTTGACAGACATTGGCAAACTGATCTCCATAATGCTTTCAATGGCCTTTTCCCCTATGGATCTTATAAAAATTTTAATACATAGAAATTAATTATGAATAAGGTTGATCAGCATTTCAAATTTTAGTGACCATTTGTATTTATCTTAGTTGTTTCTATTCTTTAAATATTCATTTTTATGAGTTTTGGAATTAGGACATTTGTTTTCTTTTCTGTGAAATATTGCTAATATTTTATATCCCAGTTTTAGATATGTCTTTTGACCTTATTTGTGATTTTTTAGAAAAGTTCATCTAAAAGTTGTTTTTAACCCCCTCATATTGAAGTTTTACATAGCCAAATGCGTTAGTCTTTTTCTCTGTGGCTTTAACATTTTGTGTTGTGTTTATAAATGCCTTTCCCTTTCTTTTTTTAAAACATATTTTTATTGCCCTAGCTGGTTTGGCTCAGTGGATAGAGCATTGGCCTGCGGACTGAAGGGTCCCAGGTTTGATTCCGGTCAAGGGCACATGCCCAGGTTGTGAGATCGATCCCCAGTAGGGGGCATGCAGGAGGCAGCCAATCAATGATGAGAGAGAATCATTGATCAGCTGCTTCTGCACGCCCCCTACTGGGGATCGATCCCACAACCTGGGCATGTGCCCTTGAACGGAATCGAACTCAAGACCCTTCAGTCCGAAGGCTGACACTTTATCCACTGAGCCAAACCAGCCAGGGCAATGCCTTTCCCTTTCTAAGTGCAACAGCTATTTGCCAGGTGGCCAGGTGGTATAGAAATATTTGAGTATTTTACATTGACATGACGGTGTTGGTGAGTAATATTAGCTAACATGTATTGCTCAATTGCTATGTGCTGTTTGTTCATAGACCTGAGCCTGTGACATGTCATCTTGCCTATTGCTATGGAGATAGTTTTTCCTTCTGCTATCTTATGTTGAAATAGACAATAGAATTTACAAAATACTTGTGACCCATTTACACTGTACTGTTTTAGTGCTAACAATATATCTTCACAATGGGCAGAGCTTGAAAAGATTTTACAAACTGACCCTTTACTTACAAGTTTGTTTTCAGCTTATGCTATTATGATAAAATTGTATCAATATCACCTTTGATTTCATTAGGCTTTCATCATTGCTATAATTTGAGAACACAACAAATGATAGGAAAGATATATATATATATCTTTCATAAATGTGACATATATGATGTGATATAATGATAGGAAAGAGATATATGTGTCAAAAAATTTATTGTACATTTAAGTTTTTACTTTTTTCAGGTATGACAGCAGTTATCTGTACTTACCCTCTTGACATGGTTAGAGTTCGCCTAGCATTCCAGGTGAAAGGGGAACACACTTACACAGGAATTATTCATGCATTCAAAACAATTTATGCAAAGGTACATATTTACTTTTCTCATTTATAACGTCTTTTTATATTTAGAAAAATATTTTGAATATTATCTAAATAAGTATCCTATTATTTATAAGTAATTGATAATACAGTGGGGCCTTGACTTA
>NW_005369027.1:2001221-2018516 GCF_000412655.1 Myotis brandtii | reverse complement strand
AGGTACATGCCCTTGACCGGAATCGAACCTGGGACCCTTCAGTCCGCAGGCCAACGCTCTATCCACCGAGCCAAACCGGTTAGGGCTGATTTTCTTATTAAAATGGCAAAATCATATTGTAAAAGTTTGTTAATAAATAATGATCTAATAAGTTAACAGCTTTTTCTGTCTTACTCATTGATCAGGTTTCTTTTTTCTAGCTGACTGAAAGTTTATCCTCTCAAATATTCAGACATCTTAACACAGAAAGGGGTTAAATTTCACAGTGTATCTTTTTTTTTAATGACTCCATTTTAAAATTTTATTTATTTATTTTTTAGATAGAGAGGGAGAGAGAGAAACATCGATGGGTTGCTTGCCATAAGCATCCTTCCAGGAATGGAATGCACAACCTGGGTATGTGCCCTGAACTGGAATCAAACCTGCCACCTTTCGGTGTATGGGATAATGCTCCAACAACTGAGCCACACCTGCGAGGGCTCACAGTGTATCTTAAAATGAAAGTAAACTTTAGAGATGGGACAACATTCTAAGCTAGCCTGTCAGATAGAATGGATGCCCTCAGTATATTAAGACTGCATTGTCTGTAGAAGCATTTTATTCCTACTACTCCCATTCACACTTTATTTGTGGTCATCAATGTGTAGTATATTCAGTAATTCTAAGGTAGATTGCTCTGTAAAAGTACAAAATTAGAGCAGAGGCTGTAGAGGAAATATCTGACCTCTTCATAATGTGATATAACGCTGTCCAGCTTCATATAAGTGTGCTCATTTCACTCCCATTTAATACTGATTTTCTTTTTACTAGTTCTGTAACTCTTTTGAAATAAGTCTTCATTATTAAACAGTGAAATGGGTAGCATTTTTAAAATATCTTATTTAAAAATATTTGATGTTTTTGGTTTCTAGTTCATTACTACAAAGCTGGGAATTTCTGGTCATGTGCACAGATTAATGGCTGGATCCATGGCAGGTAAGAGGAGTGGGTATATTTTATTTCTAACAAATTTAATTTGGTTTAGCTGATATGTGTGACATTAAGTAGCATACATTTGTTAACTTTCTATATTCAATTATATAAGAAATCATTGATATTTCTACTCAAAAAGAGCATTTTACATTAGGAGATGGTAAGGAATAGTCTAAACTTACAACAAAGGAAAAAACATATAGTCTCTTTGACAATTCTCCTTCTGAAAATGTTTTTGTTTTGTTTTACTAAAATTTTTTTAAAATTATAACAACTATAGTAATACCTACTCCTATACAATGAAAATAGTTTCACTCCCTAGAAGCAATCAGTATTAATAATTTCTTATGTATGCTTTTTTCTAACCCTACCCTATGGGATAAGAACTTTTCTTTTAGTTATCTCAAGACTCTTTCTATATCAGTACATAGATCTTATTTTTTAATTTTTTATTTTTTTAAAATATATTTTATTGATTTTTTACAGAGAGGAAGGGAGAGAGATAGAGAGCTAGAAACATCGATGAGAGAGAAACATCGATCAGCTGCCTCCTGCACACTCCCCACTGGAGATGTGCCCGCAACCAAGTCACATGCCCTTGACCAGAATCGAACCTGGGACCTTTCAGTCCGCAGGCCGACGCTCTATCCACTGAGCCAAACCGGCTACGGCTAGATCTTATTTTTTTAAAGAATTGCATTATATCCTTTTTTTTGAGAGGTCAAATTTTTTTCTTTTTATTTTTAGAACTGTGTTATATTCTAAGGTAATGTACCATGATTTATTTAATCAATCCCCTATTGATTGACATTTGGGATATTTTCAGTTTCTGTTTTACAAATAACACATTGTACTTGTGTGACTATATCTGTAGAATAAATTTTCAGAAGGGAAATTGCTTTATCAGAGGATATGTATATTTAAATTTTGACAGACATTGGCAAACTGATCTCCATAATGCTTTCAATGGCCTTTTCCCCTATGGATCTTATAAAAATTTTAATACATAGAAATTAATTATGAATAAGGTTGATCAGCATTTCAAATTTTAGTGACCATTTGTATTTATCTTAGTTGTTTCTATTCTTTAAATATTCATTTTTATGAGTTTTGGAATTAGGACATTTGTTTTCTTTTCTGTGAAATATTGCTAATATTTTATATCCCAGTTTTAGATATGTCTTTTGACCTTATTTGTGATTTTTTAGAAAAGTTCATCTAAAAGTTGTTTTTAACCCCCTCATATTGAAGTTTTACATAGCCAAATGCGTTAGTCTTTTTCTCTGTGGCTTTAACATTTTGTGTTGTGTTTATAAATGCCTTTCCCTTTCTTTTTTTAAAACATATTTTTATTGCCCTAGCTGGTTTGGCTCAGTGGATAGAGCATTGGCCTGCGGACTGAAGGGTCCCAGGTTTGATTCCGGTCAAGGGCACATGCCCAGGTTGTGAGATCGATCCCCAGTAGGGGGCATGCAGGAGGCAGCCAATCAATGATGAGAGAGAATCATTGATCAGCTGCTTCTGCACGCCCCCTACTGGGGATCGATCCCACAACCTGGGCATGTGCCCTTGAACGGAATCGAACTCAAGACCCTTCAGTCCGAAGGCTGACACTTTATCCACTGAGCCAAACCAGCCAGGGCAATGCCTTTCCCTTTCTAAGTGCAACAGCTATTTGCCAGGTGGCCAGGTGGTATAGAAATATTTGAGTATTTTACATTGACATGACGGTGTTGGTGAGTAATATTAGCTAACATGTATTGCTCAATTGCTATGTGCTGTTTGTTCATAGACCTGAGCCTGTGACATGTCATCTTGCCTATTGCTATGGAGATAGTTTTTCCTTCTGCTATCTTATGTTGAAATAGACAATAGAATTTACAAAATACTTGTGACCCATTTACACTGTACTGTTTTAGTGCTAACAATATATCTTCACAATGGGCAGAGCTTGAAAAGATTTTACAAACTGACCCTTTACTTACAAGTTTGTTTTCAGCTTATGCTATTATGATAAAATTGTATCAATATCACCTTTGATTTCATTAGGCTTTCATCATTGCTATAATTTGAGAACACAACAAATGATAGGAAAGATATATATATATATCTTTCATAAATGTGACATATATGATGTGATATAATGATAGGAAAGAGATATATGTGTCAAAAAATTTATTGTACATTTAAGTTTTTACTTTTTTCAGGTATGACAGCAGTTATCTGTACTTACCCTCTTGACATGGTTAGAGTTCGCCTAGCATTCCAGGTGAAAGGGGAACACACTTACACAGGAATTATTCATGCATTCAAAACAATTTATGCAAAGGTACATATTTACTTTTCTCATTTATAACGTCTTTTTATATTTAGAAAAATATTTTGAATATTATCTAAATAAGTATCCTATTATTTATAAGTAATTGATAATACAGTGGGGCCTTGACTTATGAGTGTTCCGACTAACGAGTTTTTTGAGATACCAGCTGTCTCTCGGCCGATTTTTTGCATTGAGTTGACAGAGTAATTTGAGTTAACAAGCTCCTTAACGAGCTCGGTCTCAGAACGAATTAAACTCGTAGTCAAGGCCCCACTGTAATAATATTTATGAAAACACATCTGTGTTTCAAGGTGGGTCCCAGAATAATATTTTTGTTATGATGTATGCTTTTTTCCCCCTGCTAATCCTCACCTGAGGATTTTTTTCCATTGATTTTTTTTCTTTTTAACATATTTTTATTGATTTCAGAGAGGAAGGGAGAGAGAGATAGAAACATCCATGATGAGAGAGAATCACTGATCGGCTGCCTCCCGCAACTCCCACTGGGGATCGAGCCCACAACCCAGGCATGTGCCCTTGACTGGAATTGAACCTAGGACCCTTCAGTCCGCAGGCTGACGCTCTATCCATTGAGCCAAACTGACTAGGGCTTTCCATTGATTTTTAAAGAGAGTGGAAAGGAGGGGGGGGTTGAAACATCGATGTGAGAGAGACATGAACGACTGGTTGCTTTCCACACGCACCCGACAAGGTCCAGGGATGGAGCCTGTAACCAGAATTAAACCCGGGACCCTTCAGTCTGAGGGCCTATACTCCATCCACTGAGCAGAACTGGATAGGGTGATATATGCTTTTAAAAACATTTTTACTTATTGATTTTTTTTTTCAGAGAGAGGGAAAGAGGGAGAGGGGGTGAGAGAGAAAGAGAAACATTGATTTGTTGTTTCTCATTTATGCATTCATTGGTTGCTTCTTGTATGTGCCCTGACTGGTGATCAAAGCCACAACCTCGCAGTATCAGGACGATGCTCTAACCAACTGAGCTACCAGGCCAGGACTATAATGTATGCCTTTGTTCTTTGATGTTTATCATAATGAAAGAAATGTAATCTTCTGTTGTTTCTTCATTCAAAAGGAAGGCGGTTTCCTTGGATTTTACAGAGGCCTGATGCCTACTATATTAGGAATGGCTCCATATGCAGGTATGTTTCAAATTTGGCAGAATCTTGGTTTTTCATTTTCTTTTAAGAATGATTTTTTAAGTTTAGCATTTTATATTTAAGTCACTAATCTGTCAGGATTATTTTTTTCCTCCTTAGGGTAACCATTTGACTCAGCACCATTTATTAACTAGTCCCTCCTTTCCCCAGTGATTTTCAGTGCTACTTCTTAAAACAATAATTGCGTGCAGTTTCATATTTGGTAGGACAAGTCCCAGGACTTAATGCTTTTTTCCTCCCAGGAATGTAAGAACTGTAGATATTTTGTTATTCCACAGACTTTGAAATCAGTTTTTGATGTTGCAAAAGCACTTTTGTTGGGATTTTGAATGAAATTTCATACAGTTTTTGGACATTTTTGCTAGATCTAGTCATTGACACCTTATAAGCTTTGTCTTTTAGAAAATTACATTTTAAGTTTATTGCTTGATTTAATTTTGACATGATCTTATAACTTGCCGTTATCCTCCTTGTTGATATTATAGCCACCCACCATGTTACTTGTAGATGTTTTGGATTTTCTGTGTGGACAGTCAGATCCTGTGCAAATAATATTATTTTTCTTACTTCATCTAATTCTTATTTTTTAAAAATTTGTTTATTTATGTTTGTCTTATCCTACTATACTAGCTAAGGACCTACAATGCAGTGGTGAATAAAAATCATGATCCTGGGCATTTTGGCTCATTACTGATTTTAAAGGGAATGTTTCTAATACTTCTCATTTATCATAATGTTTACCGTAGTGTGTACCACTTATCAGGTTCAGGAAGTTTTGATAAGAACCTTTAGCTGAATTGGTGTTGAACATTGTCAGATACCCTTTTTTGCATTTACTGAGGTGATCATATAGTTTTCTCCTTTAATGGGTTAATATGGTTCATGACATTAATGTCAACCCAAATTGGTTGTGATGCATTGATCTTTTTATATCCTGTTGGATTCAATTTGCTGTCTTTTTAAGTTTTACAGTTATATTTATAAGTGAGATTACTTTGTAATATCCTCAAGATCTCATACAATAAATTAAAGAGTATTTCTGCATTTTCCATCCTCAGGAAGAATCTGTATAAAATGATTGGAATTACCTTGTTTCTTGAAAGCTTTAATTGTGGGATGGTTTTTAAATACTGGCTTAGTTTCTTGAATGATTATAGGGTTGTACAGTTTTTGTGCCATTTTTGGTAATTCATACCTTACCTTTACTGTTTTGTGCTAGTTTTCAAAATTTTTTATTTTTTTAAAATATATTTTTATTGATTTCAGAGAGGAAGTGAGAGAGAGATAGAACATCAATGATGAGAATCATTGATCGGCTGCCGCCTGCACGCCCTCTACTGGGGAGGGAGCCTGCAACCAGGCACGTGCCCTTGACCGGAATCGAACCTGGGACCTTTCAGTCCACTCTATCCAATGAGCCAAACTGGCTAGGGCTAGTTTTCAATTTTTTGTTAAAAGGTTTTCTTTTTTTGCCCTGCTGGTGTGGCTCAGTGGTTGAGCATTGACCTCTGAACCAGGAGGTCATGGTTCAATTTCTGGTCAGGGCAAGGACACATGCCCGGGTTGAGTGCTCGATCCCCAGTATGGGGCATGCAGGAGGCAGCTGAACAATGATTCTCTCTTTGTTTCTATCTCGCTCTCCCCCTTTCTTCTGCTCTGAAATCAATAAAAATAGATTAAAAAAATTTCTTTTTCATTTTTATTTTATTTATTAATTTATTTTTAGGGAGAAAGAGAGATGAAGGGAAAGAGAAACAGACAGAGAGAAAGAGAAACATCAATTTGTTGTTCCACTGGTTTATGCATTCGTTGGTTGGTTCTTGTATGTGCCCTGATTGGGGATCTAACTCAAAACCTTGGTGTATCTGAATGTTTCTCTAACCAACTGAGCTACCTGGCTAGGGTTTTTCTTATTTGTTCATAATTTTTCACATCTGGTCTATCTATAGTTATGTCCCACTTTTCATTTTTGTTTACATGTTCTCTTCTCTAGTCAATTTCATTGATTTTTGTTCATGCCTTAATTATCACCTTCTTTCTCTGGGTTTATTCTTCAATTGGATGCTTACCTCATTAACTTTCAACCTTTAGGTTTGTTTTCTTTCCTAATGTAAGCATTTTTCTTCTAAATGCTGCTTTAGCTGCATCCAATGAGTTTCTTTTAGTTGTTTTTACTTAAAATTTGGACATTTTCAAACATACTCAAAGTAGACAATAGTGTAATGAACCACCATGTACCTATCACCCAGCTTCAATAGTGATCAACTCATGACCAGTCTTACTTTAACTCCTAATTACTCCCTCCACCTTCATTCATCTCAAATTGTTTTAAAGGAAATCCACTTTATTTCATCCACAATATATCTGTATTGAGCTCTTTATGCTTTTATAAAAGCATGACCTCATACCATTTGAAACTTTAAAAAAAATTCTGAGTAGCATTTAGTCATTGTTCAAATTCCTACCCACCTCATAATTATTATTTTTTTAAAAATATATTTCATTGATTTTTTACAGAGAGGAAGGGAGAGGGATAGAGAGTTAGAAACATCAATGAGAGAGAAACATCAATCAGCTGCCTCCTGCACACCCCCTACTGGGGATGTGCCAACATCCAAGGTACATGCCCTTGACCGGAATCGAACCTGAGACCCTTCAGTCCACAGGCCGACGCTCTATCCACTGAGCCAAACCCGTCAGGGCCACCTCATAATTATTTTTTTGGCCATATCCAAGTTAATGTTTGCCTGGTATATCTTTTTTCATCCTTTTTATTTTCTACTTTTTCATGTCTTTATGTTTTAGGTATTTATTTTGTAATCATTTGTAGCTGGATATTTTATTTAATCTAGTTTGTAAGATATTTTAATTGTCAGTTAGTCTACTTAATTGTTATTGTGATTGTTGATATATTTGGACTTGTTTCTATACCTTGCTATTTGATTTCTATGTGTTGCTTTTCTTTTTCTTTTTTAAATTCCTTTCTTACCTTGTTTGCTTATTTTTCTAAACTCTTACACCCTTACTCTTTTTTTTAACCTTCCTGAATTTATTTATTTAAAGATTTTTTAGAGAGAGGGAGAGAGAGAAACATCTATGTAGGAGCGAGATATAGATCAGCTGCCTCCTGCACTGTCCCCTGCTGGGGATTGAGCCCTAAACCCAGCATGTGCCCTGACCAGGACACAGGACAATGACCAACCAACTGAGCCATACCAGCCAAAGTCTCCCTACTCTTTATAAATACACAAATTTATTTGCCTTCTCCTATATTTCGTGGTCTTTAGTAGTGAGCTTATTACTTGATCTTAATCTCTGAGTTTCAGACTCAGTGATTCCTTCCTCCATAGGACCAATGGCAGGATCCATCTCAATGGCCCTGCTGCTATTGGCTTCAATATGGACTTGTTATACCACTCTCATGGGCCAGCTTTTATTTTTGGAAGGTGGTGGTTCTGGGGCTTCTTGGAGACCTCATTCTTTTTGCAAGCCCAGCAATGGCTATAGTTGTTCTGCAGTGACAGAGTTCCTCAGAATACATATATTGCCATTATGCTGGAGGCAGAGCTCTTTAATTTTTTGCTATATTTTCTTGTCTTTATATATTTTTTTGTTTTTGTTTTATTTTATTTTTTTGTATATATATATTTTATTGATTTTAGAGAGGAAGGGAGAGGGAGAGAGAGAAATATCAATGATGAGAGAGAATCATTGATTGGCTGCCTCCTGCATGCCCCCTACTGGGGATGGAGCCCGCAACCCAGGCATGTGCCCTTGGCTGGAATCGAACCTGGGACCCTTCAGTCCGCAGACCGACGCTCTATCCATTGAGCCAAACCAGCTAGGGCTTGTTTTTGTTTTAGTTTTCAGTTTTTAAAATATATACTTACATAGTTAATGCATATATATGTATATATAATTTCCTTTCTTAATTCTTCCCCATTTTGCAAATATTTTTTATATTTTTGAATACTCTTCACAAACATAGTTTTTATTTAATTAATTAATTATTTTTAAACAAATATATATTTTTTGATTTCAGAGAGGAAGGGAGAGGGTGAGAGAGATAGAAACATCAATGATGAGAGAGAATCATTGATTGGCTGCCTCCTGCACACTCCCTACTGGGGATCAAGCCCACATCCCACATCCGGTCCTTGACCGGAATCGAACTTGGGACCCTTGAGTCCACAGGCCGATGCTCTGTCCACTGAGCCAGATCAGCTAGGGCAAACATAGTTTTTATTAATTGTGTCATATTTAACTAAATATGATTCCACATAATTTAAGTAGTTCTAATTTTTTTTTTCTTACGTTTATTTTGCTGGGAACTTTCTTGTTATGAGTTTTTTCTGTATTTAGATTAAGTTCTTAGAATAGATTTCCCAAATATAAAAGTGTAGGAATACTCCAAAATTATATATCATCATTTCAAAATACTATAAGATCATAAGAATTTTGTATAAAGAATAAATGTATGCCCTGGCTGGTTTGGTTCAATGGATAGAGCGTCGGCCTGCAGACTGAAGGGTCCCAGGTTCGATTCCGGCCAAGGGCACATGCCTGGGTTGCGGGCTCGATCCCTGGTAGGGGGTGTGCAGGAGGCAGCCAATCAATGATTCTCTCTCATCATTGATGTTTCTATCTCTCTCTCCCTCTCCCTTCCTCTCTAAAAATCAATAAAATATATTTTTAAAAAAAAGAAAAAAAGAATAAATGTATATATTGAGGTATTATCCTGGACAGAATTTTTGTAAATGCTTATTCTTAAGCATCAAGTATCTTTTTAAATATGTTTTTAAAATTTAGGAGATATCAGGATGTCTTGATTAATACTTAGGTGATAGGAATGCTTGAATTCTATTCTTGATTTTATTAATGTATAACTTTAATAGGTCTATTATAAAAATCATGTAAATTTTCAGCAATACCAACTTCATATTACCAGTAACTTAATTCAACATTTATCAGATTTCACATGCCTTGGGAGGCAATATGAACATTTGTCTCATAGTCACAACTCTTCCCTGAAGACAAAATTAGATACCAAGTTAAAATAAAAATGCTTTGTTACTTCTGAATTTTTTGCCTCTATTTTATGTTATCATTATTGTTATTATAAATAGAAGTTGTCATATTTACTTGTAATTATTAATCATGAATTTAATGTTTATTCATGTGAAACCTTGGAAAATAGTTTAATTCTATTCCTATATAAGGTGGCAGTATACTCACCTTTGCCCTTATTCAGTGAACTGAAGTATATATTAGTGTGTGAAAATCAATGCTATAATTTTTTATAGGTGGTAATTTTGTTGTCTTTAGATTACTTTTATAGACTTTTTTTTTTTTATCTTAGAGTAAGCCAAATATCAGGAAACAGGAAATGCATAGTTAGTTTCTTGAGTTAATTGGTTATTTTGTAAGAATGGTGTCTTTTCACAGCTCATGTTCTGTTAAGCATCGTGGTGAATTTATATTTTGTTTTTCAGGTGTTTCATTTTTTACTTTTGGTACCTTAAAGAGTGTTGGGCTTTCCCATGCTCCTACCCTTCTTGGCAGACCTTCATCAGACAATCCTAATGTCTTAGTTTTGAAAACTCACATAAACTTACTTTGTGGTGGTGTTGCTGGAGCAATAGCACAGACAATATCGTAAGTTTCTTCATCAACTTAATTCAGTCAAATTGCAGTTACCCAATCCTGATTTTCAGCATTGGTTAATCATTTTTTTCTAATAGATTATTAAAACACAGGATTCCTTGCAAAGTATGTCTTAATTTAATACGTTTCTTTTCAGACGTGCCTGCACTTTTAGCATATTATAAATAATTTAGTGCCAAATTGACCAAATTAGTTTTAACCCACCCAATTTCTTGTCGTTCATTTATAAGGAAGAAAGGTAGAAAAAAACACTGAGTATAGTCTTCATCCATATTTTCTCATGATTTCACCTAAATGAAGTTTCTGAAATTTGAGCCATTGTGTTTGTGTTTGTGCGTGTAAGGCACAACTTCTCTTGCACTAAAATCTCCAAGGCCTGCTTTGTCAGACAGTGTATGAGGCATTGGGAGGTTCACTGAAGGAAAAACACAGCTATTGCCTCAGGAAGCCTATACTGTTATTGAGACAGTAGCAATACAGTGGAGTTCTATGTTAATTTAAGTGCTAGTGGAAACATAAAGATACTACTATAAAGTACTTGGAATGGTGGCTTCAACGAATTTCTCTAGACCAAGAGAGATTGTGTAGATGAGATAAAAGAGGCTGGAATATTTAGAATTAGGAACTTTTCAGGAATAGGAGGAAGAAAAGCTGTCTGACTGTGGAGTATCCTGTAAAACAGGAAGTAGTAGTGTCACAGACTCAAAACAGAGGATCCAATGGAAAAAGAAAAGTCAAAGTAAAACAAGTACTGAAAAGGAAGGTGTTTCTTGGATTTTGCAATTGTTACTTTTGTGAAAGCAAATTTGGTGTACTTGTGTGTGAGAACAGATCACACTAGATTGCAGGTAAAGAAGAAGATGGGTGTGTGTGGTTTGCTTTGGAAACCTTGCTGTGGGATCTCGTTCATTTGCAGAGATATGATCACCTCTGGCTATTTTGATTCTCTTCTTGGTTTTACTGCCTTTTTTCTTTATTACTCATTTCCAACTTAGATCCTTAAAATCTGTCTTCTCTTTCCCACTTCTCTTCTTAAACTATATTCTATACCATTCATTCTTCACAGATTCAGAGGCTTCTTCTCAGGTTTTTACTCTCCTTTCAATTGTTCTAGTTCCTTGGTTTTTTTTAACAGTGCCCTCTCTTGTCAATCATGCTCCTTAACCTTCCCTTTTTCGGTTCTTTGCTGATCATGTCCTCCTCTTCCTACCTATTGGTGTAGACCTTTGCTCTCCCCTTAAATATCTAGAATTAGCTTATCTGTCTTTATGGCTTCAAGGTCACTTCTCTACAGATAACCAGTTCTGTTTAAGTCTCCATTATTGACTCACTATTACTTCTCTGACGAGCTCTTGGATATTTCTACTTGGACTTCTGCAGTCAGTGCCAACTCTGTCATTCAGGTATTCCTTTCTTTCCTCTTTGTATTGATAAACATTGATCTTCTAGTCCTAGTAATACCTTGAAATCATTTTTCACATTTTACATATCTGTGTACTCATTATGTCTTATCATTTTTTACTTCAGAACATTGCCTACAGTGCTATTTTCTTTCTTCCTCAATGTGATTTCCCTGGTTCTGATCCTTGTACTTAGTCCTCTTACATTCTCTCCGTTCTACTAATCCATTTCTTCTACCCACATCTGTTCCTGCTTGGAAACTGAATCATTCAGGTTGAGGCTTTGGTCCCTTTATCCTCATGAAGTTTTTCCTCTCCCCAAACCCCATTAAAAAATAATTCCTGGAGATGCTGTTGAAGTACACAGGGAGTTCACCTGTTGGTACTGTTATTTCTTGAGCTGCTTGGTTGGTGCATGTTTTGTTTTGTTTTTTTAAATAACTATTTCATAATAAACTTAAATGTCTATAAAAGTATATGATTATTTTTTGTCATATATCACTTATGTATATATTAGGTACATGGAGAAGTTTGAGTAGGAAAGTAGAAAGCAGCTTTGTAACACTAGACAGACTCAGTTTGTTAAAATTTTCTTACCTTAATGCTGAGATAACAGTACGTATTTCATGCAGGTGTTGTAAAGATGGAATGAGATAAAGTACATAAATTGTTTAGCACAGAACCTAATTTAAGTAGTCAATATTAGCAAAATAAAAAATCTCCTGGAATTCTACTTTGAAAAGAGATTACTTTTGTATATTTCGTTTCAAGCAATTTTTACATAGAATTTTCTCTGTCCTCTAAATGTAATTAACTATATTGTTAATTTTAGTCCTTAAAGAAATTTTTTTGGTTCGTCTATTTTATACAGGGGATGTGGTGACTATTCTTAGAGTAAGGTTCTCAACTGGGATGATTTTGACTCCAGTGAACATTTATTAATGTCTGGAGACATTTTTGGTTGTCACAGCTGGGGGAGTGCTACTGGCATCTAGTGTGTAGAAGCCAGGGATGCACCTGAACATCCTACAATGCACAGGCAGCCCTCCTCTGCGAGGTATCCAACCCAAAGTGTCAGTAGTGCCGATGATGAGAAACCCCGCCTCAGCTTACAGCCGTGAAAAGCACCCTGTTGTCTTCAGGAAGTGGCATTTATTTGGCCTTGAGGAATGAATGAAGCTTGATATTGTGATGGGAGAGAAGAACCATCTAACCTAGGAGACCTCTGTATCGTTAACTTATTTATTTATGTGCCTGTATCCAGACTCCCATATTAGACAAAACAATAAGAGAATAGGAGCACATTATTTCTTAGCATATATAGGGCTTTGTACTCAATAATTGTTGAGCAGAAAACTAAAAATCATTTTTAACTTTTGCTTTATTCTTCTTTCAGCTACCCATTTGATGTAACTCGTAGGCGAATGCAATTAGGAACTGTTCTTCCAGAATTTGAAAAGTGCCTGTAAGTTCTCCATTTGTCATTGTTTCTTTTCTTTAGGAAATGTAATGTTTAAAGTAAGTAGTGAGGTAGGATTGTGTCTCACCAGTAGTCTAGAACTCCCATTTTATCTCCCATAGTTTAACCTGATTACCTTGTAAGATTTAAAAATATATATATTTTTTATTGATTTCAGAGAGGAAGGGAGAGGGAGAGACAGAAATATTAATCACCAGAGAGAATCATTGGTGTATAATTTAAAATTTTCTGGTAGCCACATTAAAACGTGTATAAAAATAAACATGAAATTAAAAAATATTTCACCAAAACCGGTTTGGCTCAGTGGATAGTGTCGGCCTGCGGACTGAAGGGTCCCAGGTTCGATTCTGGTCAAGGGCGTGTACCTTGGTTGCAGGCACATCCCCAGTAGGAGGTGTGCAGGAGGCAGCTGGTCGATGTTTCTCTCTCATCGATGTTTCTAACTCTCTATCCCTCTCCCTTCCTCTCTGTAAAAAATCAATAAAAATATTTAAAAAAATATTTCCATTTAATTTAAAATATAACTTCAATATTGCAGTATTTTATATCCCTTTTAAAAATATGTTTTTATTGATTTTAGAGAGAGAGAAAGGGGGCTGGAGAGAGAAAAACATCTATATACGAGCAAGATATAGATCAGCTGCTTCTAGTGGGGATTGAGCCCACAACCCAGGCATTCGCCCTGACTGGGAATTGGACCAGTAACCTCATGGCACATGGGTCGACACTCAACCACTGAGCCACACCGGCTGGGCAATATATCCCTTTCTTATTCTAAGCATTTTATTTTTATTTTTTTAAAATATATTTCTTTATTGATTTCAGAGAGGAAGGGAGAGATGGAAACATCAATGATGAGAGAGAATCATTGATTGGCTGCCTCCTGCACGCCCCCTACTGGGGATCGAGCCCGCAGCCCAGGCATGTGCCCTTGGCCGGAATTGAACCTGGGACCCCTCAGTCTGCAGGCCAACGCTCTATCCACTGAGCCAAGTTGGCTAGGGCTATTCTAAGCGTTTTAAAGCCAGAGTGTATTTAATATTCATAGTACATCTCAATTTGGATTTGCCACATTTAAAGTCAGGTGGCTACCATTGTTGCACAGCTCAGCTCTAGAATTTTCTATAAATATTTAGAATCGTTCTATTTGATTGGTGATGTGTTATCCCTCAGGAAGAGCAGAATGTTTGTTCAATGGCCTTTGTTGATCCAAAAGATTTTTTGAAGATTTGAAAAGTAAAGGCAGCCCAGCCGGCGTGGCTGGGTGGTTGAACATTGACCTATGAACTAGGAGGTCACGGTTCGATTCCTGGTCAGGGCATATGCCCGGGTTTCGGGTTTGATCCCTAGTGTGGGGCATGCAGGAGGCAGCCGATCAATGATTATCTCTCATCATTGATGTTTCTAACTCTCTCCCTCTCCCTTCCTTTCTGAAAGCAATCGAGAAAATTATGAAAAAAGAAAAAGATTTTCCTTTAAAAAAAGAAAAAAAAGAAAAGGCAAAGAGCCCCAAACGTTTGTTTGAAAGGAAAAAAACACCATTTGAACAAGAAAGTCTTTATTGTCCTGGCCAGTTTGGCTCAGTGGATAGAGCATCAGCCTGCGGACTGAAGGGATCCGGGTTTGATTTCAGTCAAGGGTGCATGCCCGGGTTGTGGGCTCGATCCCCAGTAGGGGGTGTGCAGGAGGCAGCCAATCAGTGATTCTCTCTCATCATTGATGTTTCTATCTCTTTCTCTCCCTCTCCCTTCCTCTCTGACATCAATAAAAATATATTTAAAAACATAAAAATATTTAAGAAATTAAAAAGACTACATCAGTATTTCAAATATTATTATGGAATAGTGTTGCCAGTAAATGTCATAGACACAGACAAACAAAATATATGTTATTAATGAGCCTGGCAATTCTATGCATAGTGCTTGTACGAGTTTGGAATTAATTGCAGTTTTATTGTGAATTTTTACCTTGTTTTAGCACTTGTGTTCCAAAACCTATTAAAGATGTCATTTTGGCTTCTTTTTAAAATGCTATTATGGATCTTAAAATTGTCCCTGCATGAGTGGGCCTACAGGTGTCATCTTTTAACTGTTGTCTTTCAGTACCATGCGGGAGACTATGAAATATGTCTATGGACACCATGGAATTCGGAGAGGATTATATCGTGGCTTATCTCTGAACTACATTCGCTGCATTCCCTCTCAAGCAGTGGCTTTTACAACATATGAACTCATGAAGCAGTTTTTTCACCTCAACTGAAGAAAAAATCGTGATTTCCTCTCCTTAGTAAATTCTCAGAGGGAGAAATAAAATGTTAGTTTAATCTGGGGGAGAACATTACTTGAAGAGGGACTTTACCCTCTCACAGGAACCACTGGTATTTTAGTACTTGATTTTTTTACTCATTACAAATCAAAAGTGCTTACTATGCCTTTTGATGCCAAAAGTTACAGCACAGAACATTGAAAAAATTTCCTAAACTGATGCTGGCTAATCAGTTAGGTTATTTGAAAGTGTTATTTGTAAGTAGAACTAACTTAAAATGGGACTCAAGAGGTTGTCATTAGCTGTATCATGCTGTTCCAAGCTTTTCATTGTAATCATGATTTTCAAAGACTCTAACATTGTTTATTATTATTACAACCAACAGGCTTTGCAGTAGAATAATGAAAACTGAACTTTTAAGTTTTATAATAAGCTGTAGCTTAGAAGCCGGCCTTGGAATATCATTCTTATTATTTCTCTTCTTATAATTCTGCTCCACTGGATAAAAGGACAAATTTTTTTCTCTTCACTTTTTCAAAAAGCAAACATTGTATTTAAAAAGTAGCCATGTAGAGACTCAACAAGTGAAGAATTTTTCAGGTATTGCTGAAATGTTATTACCAGATACTATGACTGATTTAAATATTTTTAAAAGTCAGTGTATTTCCCAAAGGTAGTAATAGTAAATACTGATTATCTGCTCTCAAAACAGATTAGCATTATACTAGTAGATTTGTTTTGTTAGATGATTTAGTGTATACTAGAAAATTTATTTCAGTGCACTATGAAATATCCATTAATATAGATGTGAATGTTGAAGACTGTTTCTAAAATATTGTCATGATACATCAACTAGTTCTTCCATGTAAAATAGTTTTAGTGTAATATAAACTTAAGTAGAAATATAAAAATCATTTGAATTGCTATTCTTTATGTTAAAATGGTTTAAAATGTAAGAATTCCATTTATTGTGTTTAGAGTACTTTTTATGTTTTATTATAAGCATGATAGAAATGGGAGGGGAACAGTTACAGTGTTGTCCTCAGAAATAGTGATTTGTAGAATTGATGTGATTTTTAAGACATTAGAAAACTAAGTTGAAAGTGTTATTTCTGCTTCAATTTTTACTTTTGCATAAAAGATTTCTTGTCACACCTTGGTAAAATTTAGATGAACTGGTTTCATTTTCAAAGTGTTTATTTTAAAATAAATATGTATCTTTATATGATTTATAAGTATACCTGCAGGTATAAATACATGTGTTCCTAAAACCATTTTGTATATTTTCATTTTTGAATTACACTGTAGCTAAATATTGTTATCAAATCTCAAGATAATTTAAATATATAAAATAAGTATCTCAGCTATGTTATCAATAAAAAGGATTGCAGGTATTTTTTAAACAAAAATTTGCATTCTGTGTCTTTTTTTTTTTTTCCAGATGAACTGGTTTCATTTTCAAAGTGTTTATTTTAAAGTAAATATGTATCTTTATATGATTTATAAGTATACCTGCAGGTATAAATACATGTGTTCCTAAAACCATTTTGTATATTTTCATTTTTGAATTACACTGTAGCTAAATATTGTTATCAAATCTCAAGATAATTTAAATATATAAAATAAGTATCTCAGCTATGTTATCAATAAAAAGGATTGCAGGTATTTTTTAAACAAAAATTTGCATTCTGTGTCTTTTTTTTTTCCATTGATCTTAGAGAGGGAGGAAGGGAGACAGAGAAAAACATTGATGTGAGAGAGACATTGATTGGCTGTCTCCCCACTCACCCCGCCGGGGATGAACCCTGAACCTGGGCATGTGCCCTAACTGGGAATTGAACCCATGGCCTTCCAGTGCACTGGGGGTAGGGTGGCCTGTCTAGACAGAAGCGGGCGCATATAGTTTGGGCCAGATTTATGAAGCCGCTGTTTTCCAAAGCCGCAGGAAGAGAGCAAAGCCGCCTTCCCCCAGGGCTCTGCGGTCCAGGTGCGCCTCGTGGAAACGCCGGCGCT
>NW_005369027.1:1971164-2000998 GCF_000412655.1 Myotis brandtii | reverse complement strand
GGCTCTGCTTTCTCTTCAGTGGCTGCGGGTTCCCCCGATTTTTCCAGGCGACCGTTTGCGATCTCCGTGCCCGGGATGGAGCAGCTGGGTGACTTGGAGCTGCTGATGGAGGAGACTTTCGGGGAGGAGGCTGAGCCGCCGGCAGAGCTGTGAGCGGAGCGGGGGGAGGGTCCGGGAGCCAAGCGGGAGATTTGAACGAAAGGAGCGGGAGAGGCGGTCCCGCGCCGCACGCGTTTCCAGGGCGGGCGTGGGGTGGGGGGTCTGCTTCCCGGGGTCCTCTTTGGGCCACACGGACCAGAGCCTGGAGACTTCCCTCGTCTAGCGGCTCATTTCCCTCGATTTCACTGTCCCGAAGTTGGAGAGTCCTAGCCGCTTAAATGTCTTCATTAAAGGAAATTGCGAGGTGTTTTCTCCATGTTTAGTTGGAGAGCTCTGCACCCTCATCTCGGTTTATATGGTCGGGGAGCGGGGGGAGACCCACAGTCATGGGGTGGTTATTTTCAACAGCAGCAACACTGATGCTGCTTATTGGTAACGGATCTTTGCGTTTGGGGTTGGGGAGATCCTTAAGGCGTCCCAGCTGCCTTGGGAAATTGTGGGTGAGGTGAATGGGGAGGTTCCAAAACAACAGAACCTAGGGTGGTGACAAAGATAATTTTAGGGTAATGTGAAAGCATTTGGTGTTATAATTGGAGAGATGATGACTTTGGACTCTGTTGAAGTCTTACTGCCATCAAACAGGAAAGACTTAAGAGGAATTTAACATTTTCTAGAGGAGAGATTATTTGGCGTAGTTTTCAGGCGGCTGGGATCAGTGGGTAAAAGTATTGTGATATTGACTTGCCCGTTATAGAAGAAATTTCCAAGTTACTCTATGAAGGAACGAGCTACTGTATTAAGTTTGCTTTCTGTACAATGCAGGGGCTGGTTGATTCCCAAAGAGATTTCATAGAAGGTTTTCCAGCATTAAATAGTAGATTGGACTAGATGATTTCTATGTTTGTCCTAATTTAAAGATTAATATAATTATGTGGCTCACAGTTCTATAACAAACAAAGTTTTTATTGCCCTAGCCGGTTTGGCTCAGTGCACAGAGCTTCCGCCTGTGGACTGAAGAGTCCCAGGTTTGATTCCGGCCAAGGGCACATGCCCAGGTTGCAGGCTGCATCCCCAGTAGGTGGCCTGCAGGAGGCAGCCGATCAATGATTCTCATCATTGATGTTTCTCTCTCTCCCTCTCTCTCTGAAATAAATATATATATATATATTTAAAAAACGTTTTTATTGATTTTTAGAGCGAGAAAGGGAGAGAGAAACATTGATGTGAGAAACATCAGTTGCCTTCCATACACACCTTCATAGGGTTTTGGACCCGAAACCTGGTATGTGCCCTGACCAGGAATGGAACTGGCAACCTTTTGATGAGTCTGAACCAGCTGAGCCACAGTTGGGCCAAGCATCTCTTTGATTTACAAAAAGGATAGTGTCCAAAATGGTCCCTTTTATTTGTACTTTGAGACGGTTTGCACAAGTGGTGGGATGTGTTGTTTAATTTTTTCTCAGTTTCTCTCTTTTTACATTTTATTTTATTGTTTAAAGTATTATAAATACATAGTAGTACATATGTCTTCCTTTTTCCCCCCATTGATCTTTCCCCGTCAATTTTTCTTTAATCCTTATAATCATGGATCTTATATTTGGAAATATCCATGTCATAAGTATGTTTTAAATGACACTGCTTCTGGGAAGTTCTTATAATAGGAATTCTGCTATGTCTTTGCTCTCTTAATTTTTAACCATTTTAGCTAATGGTCATTGTGCTAAGCTTTCCAGAGGAGACAAACCTAAAAACTAGAAGATTGGACTGTAGATAAAGGAGATTGCTGGCTTCTTATTTCATGATTGTGCTACACTGTGTGTATTCTTTAGATTTCAGAAGGCGGAAGCTTCCTCTTCTAAAACAGTCCTGATCCGAGGAGTGGATAACCGGTACCTGGTATTAGCAGTCAATGTTGTGCAGAATGAAGAAGGAAACCACGAAAAGCATCTAATCATCACTGCTTCCCAGTCGCTAGACTGTAAAGAATTGTGCATACTTAGGAATGACTGGTAATTTCTGTGTGACTTTGAGCTCTGATCTGGCGGATTCTTAAGGTTCCATCTTAAAACCCATCACATGGGCTTGTGTGGATGTCACTCTGATTTAATTATTAATAGAGGGGGTAGTTTTCAACCGGAACTAATTCCACATAAAACTTGTGCCTGTTACCCCAGCAGCATGTCAAGTCCCTTATTCCAAAAGTTGATTTTTATTGTCATTTGAAATGACAAAGGGGCTTAGTAAATGATTACATCCTTTTCCCCAGTCCTTTCTGTTTTAAGATCACAGCTTAAAACTCATATTCTCACAAAGAGCAAGATGAATTACAGCAGAAGAACATTCTTTGACCTTATATTTCTCTACCCAAGTAAAGTGTGGTATGCGAGGGGTGACGGGGAGATGCGGAGAAGTCAGGTCTAATTTTGCCTAGATTTTCTGTTGAGGCTGCAAGTTGGATGGTATGAACTAGATAAATATGATTTTATTCTTGCTACATTGGATTTGGCTCCATGCCCTAAGAATCATAGAAGATGTAGATACGATGTAAATCTTAAGAATGAGATAATAATAATAAAAAAGGAGATAATTATTAAAACAACATCATCCATAATTGGAGCTCTATGTTACACCATTAAAGATTTGATAGCTTTGGCTGTTGTTAATGCAGCTTTCCTTTCTGGGATTAAAGGAAAACCCATGCGTATTCTCAGGTGTGTTTCAAAGGTGGAAAAGGTGTGTTTCAAAGGTGTGACTAAGAGTTGATTCAGAAGACTGCATCCTGGTATTGAATTTTTTAAAAAGATCCATACATTTAGAAATACTTATTTCTTTAGACAACATATTTGTTTATTTTGAAGCCTCCTTAATAAGCTTAAATGTCGGAACCTAAACGGTGTTGATACTTTGCCTTATTTGTAGGTGCTCTGTACCAGTGGAGCCAGGGGACATCATTCACCTGGAGGGAGACTGCACGTCTGACACTTGGATAATAGATGAAGATTTTGGATATTTGATCCTGTACCCAGACATGCTGATTTCTGGCACAAGCGTAGCCAGTAGTATTCGATGTCTGAGAAGAGCTGTCCTGAGTGAAACTTTCAGGGTGAGTAATATAAGAGCTGAAGTTTCTGCAGGATTTTAGAGTTTGCAGAGCACTTTTACACTTTTATTTTACTTAATCCTTCCAATAATTCTGTGAAGAGATGGTATTAATCAGCTGCATTTTATAGATGAGAAAATCAGGCTCAGAGGCTTTAAGTGACTTGCTCAAGTCATGTAGCTAGTAAGTGGCAGTGCTGGGACTCAAGGCCATGTGCCTGAATCCTGTGAATCTTCTTCAACCCTAATAAAATAATTCTAATGGTAAGAAATTGACAAAAATTTAAATTTAATACATCTAGACATTCCAAGAAACTAAAAATAAATGTGATAGTCTCCTTTAAAAAAGTTATTATGGAAAATTTCAAGTATACATGGAGATGATTATAATAAACCTCCATGTATCCATTCTGCTTTCCCAAACATTATATTATTTTGCAAGTAAATTAAAGCTGACTTTTTTTTTCCTTTTTTTTAATCCTCACCTGAGGATATGTTTTTATTGATTTTAGAAAGGGAGAGGGATAGGAAGAGAGAGAGAGAGAGAAACATCCATCAGCTGTTACCTGTAACCTGGATATGTGCCCTAATTGGGAATTGAATCTGCAACGATTTGGTGTACAGGATGATGCTCCAACCAGCTGAGCCACCTGGCCAGGGCTAAAAGCTGACATTTAAAAAATATACATAAATGCAATATTTATTTTATTGAGAGGAAGGAAGAGAGAGAGAAAGAAACATTGATGTGAGAGAGAAATATCTGTCAGTTGCTTCCTTCCTGCACATGCCTTGACTGGGATGGGATCAAACCTGCAGCCTGGGCATGTGCCCTGACCCGGAATCGAACTTGCCACCTTCTGGTGTATGGGATGATGCTTCAACCAATTGAGACACAGAAATTTCTCACATTAATCTAATGCTCAATTTATCTCTAATGTCTTTCATCAAAAGTATCTTTTTATTCAGTTGGTTTGTTAGAATCAGTATCCAAACAAATTGTTTGTATTATGTTGATACGTCTGTTAACTTTCTTTTTATCTGTATTATTTCTGCCTTCTACTTGCCCCCTTTGTTTCCATGCCGTTTATTTGTTGAAGAACCTTAGTTGTTTTTTGTTTTTGTTAATCCTCACCTGAGGATATTTTTTTCTATTGCTTTTCAGAGAGAGTGGAAGGGAGGTTGGAGGGGTGGGGGAGAGAGAGAGAGAGAGAGAGAGAGAGAGAGAGAGAAACATCCATGTGAGAGATACACATCGACCAGTTGCCTCCCACATGTTCCCCAACTGGGGCGGGAAGTGAACTTGCAATCCAGGTATGTGCCCTTGACCAGGAATCGAACCCTCGACCCTTTGGTTCTTCGGTCGACACTATAACCACTGAGCAACACCAGCCAAGGCAGAACCTGAGTTTTTACTTGTTAAACGTTTACTCCTTGCTCTGGCTGGATGGTTCAGCTGATTGGAGCGTTGTCCCGTACACAGAAAGGTTACGGGTTCAATTCCATGTCAGGGCACATACCTAGGTTGTGGGTTCAGTCCCTGGTTGGGCTTGTACAAGAGGCAACTGATTAATTCCATTGATGTTTCTCTCTCTCTCTCTCTCTAAAAAAAATAGTATATTCAGGTGAGGATGAAAAAAAGAAGTTTCTTCCTCCCAGCGTATTGTTTTAATTATACAATTAATCTACATGTGTGTAGAAAACCAAAATGACAGCTGAGCAACAAGAGCTAAAGAAGGAAAAATACCTCTGTAGGTTTTTTTCTAATAGTGTTAATTGCTACTTATTTGTAGTTTAGTTTATCCACTTTTTTTCTTCAGTTGGAGAATATCAACTTCTCTCTTAATCATGTATTATAAGGTGGACCTAATATTACTCTGTTAAAAACTTTTATTTTGAAATAATTTAGACTCAACATAGAATTTACCAAAAGTAGTACAAAGAGTTCCTCTGTAAGTTTTTTAAGTTCCTGATGGATGGTTTGGTGGACTTTATCTAGCTTTGGTTAATAAAAGGGTTACTTGAAAAACACTTCCTTTTTAAATAGAGAGAACGTTCTTGCCAAAAATCTCTACTGTAAGTTAAATTTTTATGTTTCAATAATATCTTTTGCTTTCAAGAATTTGTGAGCTATGCCTTTATTGAGTTTTTCTATTTGGATAAATTATAAAATGGAATATATGAAATATTTGAGAATATGTTGTACTTTTTCATATTGGTTAATTTTTTAAATAGAACTATAGTGGGGTTTTTTTCTCTCATACTTGTAAAATAATTCATGTCATTCTGAATAGAAGAAAGGGAAAGTCGCACTGGCCGGTTTGGCTCAGTATATAGAGCGTGGGCCCGAGGACTGAAGGGTCTTGGGTTCAATTCCTGTTAAGGGCATGTACCTTGGTTCCAGGCTGGATCCCTGACCCCAGTCTGGGTCTGACGTGCGGGGGCAACCAATCAATGTGACTCTCTCAAATCAATGTTTCTCTTTGTCTCTCCCGGTCCCTTCCACGCTTTCTAAAAATCTCTGGTGAGAATTAACAAAAAAAGAAAGAAAGGGAAAGTCACTTATAATTCCTCCCACCAGAAAAATACATTGGTTGATGTTTTGGTATTTGTCTTAGTAGTACACTTTGGCTATGGTGGTTTAATAGGTTAGGTCAGTGGTCGGCAAACTCATTAGTCAACAGAGCCAAATATCAACAGTACAACGACTGAAATTTCTTTCGAAAGCCAAATTTTTTAAACTTAAACTATATAGGTAGGTACATTGTTATTAACTTAATTAGGGTACTCCTAAGGCTTAGGAGGAGCCACACTCAAGGGGCCAAAAAGCCGCATGTGGCTCGCGAGCCGCAGTTTGCCAACCACGGGGTTAGGTAATAAGTATACATTCACATCTGTTAATATGTTGTAAAATAAAACATTTTTGTGTGTTTTTTCTTACTAGGGCTCTGATCCAGCCACACGCCAAATGCTGATTGGTACGGTTCTCCATGAAGTATTTCAGAAAGCAATAAGTGATAGCTTTGCCCCAGAAAAGCTACAAGAACTTGCTTTTCAAACTGTTCAAGAGATAAGGCATCTGAAAGAAATGTAAGTAGTTACAAGAGAACTGCAGGTACAGTTTTATTATATAACTTCTCCTAGAATCTATAAGGTACTTGGCCATTTTACTATTCAGTGTAAATTAGTGTAATACTAAAATGCAGATTCCAAAGTTGCAGTCTCCCCTTCCAGTTCTGTGAAGAGCTTCTAAAATTGCACAACAGGAACTCTTTGGCTAAAAATAACTGAATTTTCTGTACATGTGTACAGCGGACTCTGAGAGTGTGTAAAGCGTTTTGCCTTTAGAAACAGGGTGACATGCTGAAAATCGTATGGGTTTGGAAGTCAGATCTCATTTGAAATTCTAGCTTTGCCAGTTTGATGACTGCAGAAGTCACTTAAACATTCTGAAACGGTGATAATGCCTATTTTGCATCTTGTGACAATGGAAATGATGTATATGAACCCACAGGTGGTTAATCATTGGCGTTTTATGAGTGACTGACGACCTTCAGAGGGTTTGGCATGTTCTGCCGTCTGTTTCTCCCTTGACTCCCACTGCAGCCCATCTTTTCTCACAGACAAGTTTTTATTAGTGATGATTTTGATTCTGACATCAATCTATTTTCCCAGATAGTAATTCTGTGCTTCACTGTTTATGTGGGAAAAAATGTGTTCCAAAATTTCACACAAATGATTTAGCGATGACATGTAATCTAGTGTCGTAAAACATTTCAGGCCGCTGCCGTATGTCCGGCACTGTGTTGTGCTTTTATGCATATCTTGAATAGTCTGATTGCAGCTTCTTATAAATGAAGAAACTGAAGCACAGAGAAGTTGTCACTTGTTCATGACCACAAAGCACAGCATTCAGAATATAAATAGATTTAATAAAGCTTTTGCTTTGAGTTCTATTTATTGCCTATTTGCCACTTTGCGTTTCAAATTTTGAATTTTTGTGTCACACCCTAATCAGCAAATGATTATCTTATCTGTTGTATACTGGATTGATTATGGCCCTGAAATCAGTCACATCAAAACTTAGTGGCCATGACCACAAAGCACAGCATTCAGAATATAAATAGATTTAATAAAGCTTTTGCTTTGAGTTCTATTTATTGCCTATTTGCCACTTTGCGTTTCAAATTTTGAATTTTTGTGTCACACCCTAATCAGCAAATGATTATCTTATCTGTTGTATACTGGATTGATTATGGCCCTGAAACCAGTCACATCAAAACTTGGTGGCTTAAATGGCAAGCTTCTAGCCTGTTACCTCATAGTTGCTGTAGGTCAGAAATTCGGAGGTGGCTTAGCGGGCTGGTTCTGGCTCCGGGTCTCCCATGTGGGGCTGCAGTCATCTAGCCTTGCCCAGTGCAGGAGGATGACTCACATGGCCCATGTGTTGAGGCCTCGGTGCCTGGCTGACTGTTGGCAGGAGGTCTCGTTCTTCGCCACGTGGTTCTTTCATAAGGCTGCGTGTCCTCATGCCATGCCGCTGCTGCTTGGAGGGAAGGGTCCAAGAAAGAGCAAGCAGGAAGCACAGTGCCTTCTCTCACCTAGTGTTTGAATTCCTACATTGTCACGGCTGCTTTTTTTATTCCTTAGATGCAAGTCACTACATGCAGCTCTCCCTTAAACGTAGGGGAATTGGGTGCCATCTTTTGAAAGGTGTGTCAAGGAATTTGGACATCTTTTAAACCACCTCGGGTGTTTAGGTATCGGGCAATCTGATTCATCCAGAACCCAACTTGTATACAGGGATGAAAGAAAACAAGGTTTCTGAGCAGCCTTGCTTAGAATTCATATTGTTCATGTATTAAAAAAAACCCTTGTTCACTTCATGTCATGGAATATCTCTCTGATTCCCTTAGCATCTGTTATTTTTCACTGATAGCTAACATTCTTACTTACCTGGTTTCTGAGATGCGGGAGAGGCACCTTCATAGTCATATAACATGTGAGCTGATAGCTTCATTGCAGTATAGGAAAGAGGAAACTTTAAAATATATAAGAACTGCCCTAACCGGTTTGGCTCAGTGGATAGAGTGCCAGCCTGTGGACTGAAAGGTCCCAGGTTCAATTCTGGTCAAGGGCATGTACCTTGATTGCGGGCACATCCCCAGTGGGAGATGTGCAGGAGGCAGCTGATCGATGTTTCTCTCTCATCCATGTTTCTAACTCTCTATCCCTCTCCCTTCCTCTCTGTAAAAAATCAATAAAATATATATTTTTTTTAAAAAAAGAAGTTGGTTCAGTCTATGTGCAGAAACATAATGTTAAAAAAAAATAAAATAAAAATAAAAAAATATATAAGAACTGCCCAGCCGGCGTGGCTCAGTGGTTGACCTGTGAACCAGGAGGTCACGGTTCGATTCCCAATCAGGGCACAGACCTGATTGCAGGCTCAATCCCCAGTGTGGGGCGTGCATGATTCTCTCTCATCATTGATGTTTCTATCCCTCTTCCTTCCTCTCTGAAATCACTAAAAGTATATTAAAAAAATATATACATATAAGAACTATGAAGGTCAGAAATGTGGGGGAATGCATTCTTAGCACATCTTTGGGTCACTGAATTATATTACTGTGGTTTTTTTAAATCATGATATTCTAAGACATTAAGGGAAAACTTGTGTTTCATTTCAATACTTTGTTAAACTCCCAAATCCTAAAATAATAGATCCAAAGTTCTTTTCTACCCTCTCTCCTAGGCCTTTTTCTACCCTAGTACAGCTCTTAGAACAAGTTTTTATCTGTTCATGTTCTACCATGTCATTATATTTATGAGTCTAGGCTTGAAGATCTCACTTTAAGTATCTTACTAATCTCAGGAAAAACTAGGCTGTTCTATGTTATTTTGCTGTGACTTCACGAAATTAAAAAGGGAGAATTTAGATGCAGGAGACATTAAATAGCCAGTACAGACCGGTGTGGAAACTTTAAAGAGTCCTGATGTGTAAAGTCTACGTAAGGAGTTGATGACAGTGAAGAACGGTTCCCGGATGGCTGGAGACATTTATTTAGGAAAAAGACTATTCACTTGTTATTTCTAAATAGGGCATAAATTCATGTATACCATATGTTACTGTAATGTACAAGCGTGTGTACAGTAAAACGTAAGTCCTTTCTATCCTTATTTTCCTCATCATGCATTCCTTTCCCCAGAGGCAGCCACTGTTGTTTTCTTATATGTCCTTCCAGAGATTTCAAACATTTATATGTGTGTTGTGTGTGTGTGTATTTATATTTTGTTATATAGATGGTAGTATACCATGAACATTATCATGCACTTAAAAATTAAATCTTTTTATTTATTTACATATATATGTGTGTGTGTGTGTGTATATATATACATATTATTGATTTCAGAGAGGAAGGGAGAGGGAGAGAGAGACAGAAACATCAATGATGAGAGAGAATCATGGATCGGCTGCCTCCTGCACACCCCCCTAAGGATCCAGCGCACAACCTAGGCATGTGCCCTGGACCAGAATCGAAACCATGACCCTTCAGTCCATAGGCGATGCTCTGTCTACTGAGCCAAACCAGCCAGGGCTGAGCTATCTCATATTTAATTAATAGTGGCATAATGTATCATATGGATATACCATAATTTATTTAAGCATCCCCGTGGGTCTCAGTCTGCTTTTATTAGCAATGCTATAATAAATACCTTTGTACATCCTTTATTTCATAGCTGTGCGGGCATGTATGTTGGCTCAGTACTTAGAAGTGGAATTGTTGGACTAGAGGATTTATACATTTACACATTTAAAAATATTTTTATTTGGAAATAATTTTAAATTTAGAGAATAGCTGCAAGAGTAGTACAGAGAACATCCATATACTCTTCACTCGTATTCACCTGTTGTGTGTATGTGTGTGTTTACTTTTTCTAAGATTAAGTGGTCTTCATCATGGAATACGTAATGGGCTGTAGACCATGAAGACACCGGCCGTAGAGCAGGCCGAGGAGGGCCCTGGGCATCCTGGGGCCCCTACTGCAGTGGGCAAAGCTGGCCTTGCTCACTCTCCCTTTGGGCCTCTCTCCCCTAACCCGTCTGTGGTGACAGCTGGGTGTGGGGCCTCAGTGCTCGGCGTGGCAGCCTGTTGCTGGCCGAGGACTCTGCTCATGACACGTTCTTGCTGATGCTGAGCCAGGTGAGCTCAGGGCTCATGTCCCAGAGGTAAAGAACCATGATGTATATTTAAGTGTGTATTTCCTAAGAAGAAGGATTTTCTCTTATGTAACCACAGCACAGTTACCAACTTCAGGAAATTTAACATTGATGGAATACTTTTGTCTGATCTGTCCACATTTTCAGTTTTGCCCAGTAATGTCCTTTCTAGCATCTTGCCCGCTTCTGCTCGGGACCCAGTCTGGGTACACTTCAAGTTTTGATATTGCCCTGCCCGACTTGGCTCAGTGGATAGAGTGTCAGCCTGCGGATTGAAGGGTCCCAGGTTCGATTCCGGCCAAGGGCACATGCCTGGGTTGCGGGCTCGATCACCCCAGTAGGGGGCGTGCAGGAGGCAGCCAATCAATGATTCTCTCCATCATTGATGTTTCTATCTCTCTCTCCTCCCTTCCTCTCTGAAATCAATAAAGAAATATATTAAAAAAGGAGGGGGGGGCACATGCTAACCTACCTGACCTTCTCTGGGGAGGCCTGTGTGGAGGCCTGGCCTGGCCTTGCAAACTCAGACACCTAAAGTGACCACCCTGGATGTTCTGAAATTAAAAAAAAAAGTTTTGATATGTATTGCCAAATTGCTCTATATAGGCATTGCCTCAATTTACATTTCTGCCAGCAATACCTGAGTCCTGGTTTCCCCACATTCTCACCTACATCCTCTGTTATCGACTGGAAGTTGCCAGAGCTCAAACAGTCTTTTGCAAGGATGACCTTTGCCTCTGTCAGACGGAAGGTGGGATCGTTTGGGACATGTGTCAGCAGCTGCTCCCTGGCTTGAGGGATTTCAGCTTCTCTCTCAAGCTGAGGTTCCGGGCGTGCTCAGGAGATGCTCTTGGCAGAGTGGGCTGCTCATTTGTCTTCCTTGCTGACCCAGCGCTTTCGGAGGACTGACAGGGCTCTGCTCTGTCCCCTTTAAGGCTGAATAGTAACCCCTTGTACGTATAGCCCACACTTTGGTTATCTGTTAGTCCAGAGGTACTTGGGTTGCTTATTTGGATGTTTTTGTCCTTTTTTACTGTTTTCATATTTAAGCTTTTACATGTAATCTTTTATTTTCCAGGTACCGCTTAAATTTGAATCAAGATGAAGTAAAACAAGAAGTAGAAGAGTATCTTCCTTCATTTTCTAAGTGGGCTGGAGATTTCATGCAGAAATACACTTCAACCGACTTCCCGCAGATGCAGCTCTCTTTGTAAGAAACCCATTTTGATTATCTGGTTCATATATTTAGACCAGGATTCTGTTCTGTATTTTGAATTAAAGCTTTTTAAAGATTGAGTTAATGCAACTAGCCTTTTTGTTTGCTTATTTTACAAATTACAGTCCTGAGTATCTTTCCATACTGGCCAGGGCTCTTATACTTTTTAAATAGCAATTTTATATGATATAAAATGCTTTGTTACTAGAAAATGTATCCTTTTCATGTAAGATTTCTGTTAGATCTAGTTTTTTATATGGCTTTGAGTCTAAAATAGGATTAATAAAAGTTAGCCCTTATCTGAATTTTCTTCTGCAGAATGACTTACTGCTCTAAAAATAAGTAAATCTTAGATAAGAGAAATGTAAAAGGCTTTAAAAGTTATTTTCGTCTCTCCAGGATTGTCACAGGGGTGTAAGTGTTGGATGATCAAACTCGTTCTTACCCAAGTTAATATGGTATTACATGAAGGAACACATCCGTTGCTACCTAGGGTGCAACCACATGCAAGCAATTATATATCAATCCGTATAATAATTATATATCAGAATATTCAGATAGGAATTGTGGCTCCAGCAGTTCAAGTAGCGAGACTTGCAGTAATCTAGGCCTGAGGACGTAAAGGCCCGAGTTGGGAAGATTGCAATAGCAGTGAACTGAAAGGGACAGATGACAAATACAAGAAAATGTATATACATGAGTTGGAGCCTATAGGACAATGGTTCCTAAACTTGAGTGTGCATCAGAATTGCTTGGAGAGTTTGTTAAACAAATTGCTGGGCCTCACCCGTTAATATTTCTGATTGAGTCGGCCTGGAGTGGGGCTTGAGAATTTGCATTGATCACAAGTTCCCAGCTGATGCCAGTGCTATACACTTTGAGAACCACTGCTGTAAAGGTATATAGACCCTTTTCCATCCCCACATTCGCTGAGTGCAGTGAAAAGTCAATGGTAGCAGATGAGAAGTGAGCTAAGTGTTCTAATTAAGTGTTTTTGTGTTTTGTTTTTAGGCCAAGTGATGGTAGTAACAATAATGCAGCATGTAATATTGAAGTCATAAAGTCATTGGATATTGAAGAAAGCATTTGGTCCCCTAGGTTTGGATTAAAGGGCAAGATAGATGTTACAGTTGGTGTGAAAATTCACCGAGGATGTAAAACAAAATATAAAATAATGCCATTGGAACTTAAAACTGGAAAAGAATCAAATTCTATTGAACACCGTAGTCAGGTATATAAATCTTAATGAGGAAATTGAATGTTTAATAGATTTAAAAATGTAGTCTGCTTTATATATTTTGGTTCAATTTAGGTAATGTTTGAGTTTCATATAGTACTTTTCAATTTGTGATACAGTCAGAGTACTCAAATTGTCTTATACATAGACTAGAGGCCCGGTGCACAGATTTGTGCACATTGAAAGGAGGTTAATTAGAAGGTGGCTGGCGGGGTGGGACTGGGCGAGAAGGGCCTGGGCGAGAAGGGCCGGACATGCCCTGGAGCCAACCTCCTGCGGTCCCTCTCTGGCCGGCCACACCCAGGGCAGCGCCGGGGCTCGAAGGACGTCTGCAGAGTGAGTGGGGTCCCTCTGGCAGGTGGGGTCCCTCGGCCTGGCTTGTGGAGATCGGGCCAAAACCAGCAGTCCGACGTCCCCTGAGGGGTCCCGGAGTGCGAGAAGGCACTCTGCAAAGTTGCTGTCGCTCCTGCGTTGAGCGTCTGCTCCCTGGTGGCCAGTCGCTTAGCCTTTTATATATAGATATACATGGCTACAGCAGAAAGTTTTCTCCAGCAACGAATACATCTGAACTTGTCAGATAATATTGGCAAGTTTATGTTGCCAAACTAACAGTCTAAACAGATGCTCCTAAAAAAAGAATTCCTTGGTCATGTAAGTTGGGGAAACCAAGCATATTTGTAGATATGATGATGCACATTAGCCTATTATAGTTTCTGAGAAGTCTTAATATGATTTGTGTCAGCTATGTTTAACCTAATATTTCCTAAACCTAATTTACCATGGAGCTGTTGTTTTCATGTAACATCTACACAGGATACTTTTTAGAAAACATCAGTGTAACCTGGCTGGCATGGCACAATGATTGAGCATCGACCTATGAACCAGGAGGTCCGGGTTCAATTCCAGGTCAGGGCACATGCCCGGGATGCAGGCTTGATCCCCAGTGTGGGGTGTGCAAAAGGCAGCCGAGTGATTCTCTCTCATCATTGATGTTTCTGTCTCTTTCCCTCTCCCTTCCTCTCTGAAATCAATGTAATTTTCAAAATGGAAATAGCTTAATTGACCTATTGATTTTAAAATTATAGTATGTATTGATTGCAAACCACATATGGAAAAGCAGAAAGTTAAGGTTTTATTTGACAAAATGTACACTGTTTTCACAGCTGGTTCTGTATACACTGCTAAGTCAAGAGAGAAGAGCTGATCCGGAGGCTGGCCTGCTCCTCTACCTCAAGACCGGCCAGATGTACCCTGTGCCTGCCAAACATCTTGATAAAAGAGGTTGAGCTGTTTCCTCCATTTTTACTTCTCTGGGTTTTGTTTGTTTTCCCCTTCAACTGTTAGTGATACATACAGCATACCTGTGGGTACTGCAGGTTTGGTTCCAGATGACCTCAGTAAAGCGAATATCACAGTAAAGCGAGTAACATGAATTTTTTGGTTTTTAGTGCATATAAAGGTTATGTTTACATGATCCTGTAGTCTATTAAGTGTGCAGTAGCATTATGTCTAATAAAACAGCATATATACCTTAATTAAAAAAATACTTTATTACTAAGAAATGCTAGACATCATGCGAGTCATAATCTTTTTGCTGGTGTAGGGTATCTTCAGTTTGTAAAAAACACACAAAATCTGTGAAGTGCAATAAAGCAAAGCACAATGAGACAAGGTGTACCTGTGTTTAACCTGATAGTAGCTCGCTGTACTTGCTAGGCCTAATACAGGTTTTAATTTGTAGTTATGGTATTTTTAAAAAAGAATTTTAACAATACACAGTAGAGTTGAAAATACTAACTTTTTAAAATTTTATCATATAAAATTTTATTTTAAATTTTCTACCCTATACTCTAGATAGTTGTATTTATCCTTAGCATTCAGCGAATAAAGCACCAACTTCACAATTTGTACTAATTATGAGATACATGATTGTTGAAAGAATTTATCAAGTGAACAAAAATTGGAGGAATTATACCAAAGTGTTAACAGTGGTTATTCTAGTGTAGTGGGGAAAAATGAATGTTGTTCTTTACTTTTTTAAATGTTTTAAAATCTGAAGTTTTATTTATGCAATGGAAAAGATATATAATAAACTTAATTCTTAAAAGACACCTGTCCTCCCCCCCATATAATTAATTAATTAATTAATTAATTTTTCTTTTTTCTTCTTCCCCCCATAGAATTATTAAAACTAAGAAACCAGATGGCATTCTCCTTGTCTCACCGTATTAGCAAACCTGCTACTGGAAAGGAGAAGACAGAGCTTACTCCTTTGCCACAAATAATCGAGGACCAGCAAACCTGTAAATATTGTTCACAAGTGGGTAACTGTGCTCTTTATAGCAGGTAAACACACTGTCTTCCAAAAATACTAATTTCATTTAAGTATGCACTCAACTTAAAATGATTTAACATTGCTGGCTGGTCTGGCATTGATGATTTCATTTTAGCCATTTTTTTCTGTGTGTATTTGTAAAATGAAGGGACTAGGAAAAAAAACACAGTTCAATCCTCACTCAAGGATATTTTTTAATCCTTACTCAAGGATATTTTTCCATTGATTTTTAGAGAGAGTGGAAGGGAGAGGAAGAGACAGAAACACCGATGTGAGAGAGATGCATCAATTGGTTGTCTCCCACATGCTGCCGACCAGGGCCAAGAGCCTGCAACTGAGGTACATGCCCCTGACTGGGATCAAACCCGGGACACTTCAGTCTGCATGCTGACACTCTATCCACTGAGCCAGACTGGCTAGGGCCACAGTTCATCTTCTATATATATAAAAGGCTAATTGCAAAGAGTCCCCTTGGGAGTTCGATCGCTCGCTATGACATGCTCTGACCACCAGGGGGTGGCACAGAACGAAGGAAGACCCCCACCGGCAGCTGGCAGCCAGGGAAGGAAGGCCCCAGCCGGCAGCTGGAAGGCCCTGATTGGCCCTGATCGCTGGCCAGGCCTAGGGACCACCGGGCCTCTAGTATTTTATAACAAGCCTGTTTCCTTGGGGGACAATAGAATGCTTTTTGAACTTTGGTTAAGAAAGATGAGTATGTAGCATAGGCATTTTGAATACAACTTAAATGGTGTTTTAAGAAGTCTTTCGCTTCTTAGTTGCTGTTTTAATTTCAGGCCTTTTGTAGTTTAAAAAAAACAGGGAAAATGTTTCTTCCAGACACAAAGTTTGGTATGATCCAGTGGCCTTGAATTTTATGTCTATTTTATTACATGTGGGAAGTTTTTAGCTCTTATAAACAGTCATTTGTATTTATACCTTCATAGGCCAGCAAAAGGACACAAAAAAGTAGCTAGATGTAAATACAGACTAGACAAGATCAAATCAGAACCCAAATTCTAATTCAGCCTGAAAATTCACAGAAAGAACTTTTAAAACTATTGTATCAAAGGATCTCTTAATGGGAGAAGACTGTGAACCATGGGAAGTTGGGGCCTTTACTATAAGCACATTGTTGTGAAATCTTGTGTTTTATTCTCAATGTTTTGTAGGCTATCCTATGAGATATTTGTTTCTATATAAAAATTTAGAAATTAGCATTAAGCAAAATGAAATTCCAGATAATTCTCCTAGTTTTTATGTTGACTTTCCTGTGGCACAGAGCTGTCTGTACAAATATTGTGACTTTGAGAAATGCAGTTGTACAAAAAGCCAAAACTTGCTACCTATAGGAATGAAGACGAGAGTATACCAACTAGTTGTTAGGGGCACAGTCATTGAAGGCAAAATAATGCCATATTGAGTTTCTTAAGCATTTTGTTTTGTAAAAAACCATTTGGCTTGTAGAATATTGAAATGACTTTTAAAGAAAATTAGAGCCTGTGGTTAGAAGTTATGATGATCATCACTATATGTACTTATTTTAGAAGTATCTCATTTCATAGCCAGCAAAATGTTTTATGCACATGTCTGACTTGGGGCTTTATCTTTAGAGCAGTCGAACAGCAGATGGATGGCAGCTCAGTCCCGACTGGCATGCTGGCCAAAATAAAAGAGGAAACCCAGCACCTCAAGGTCACACACTTGGAGTATTTCAGCCTGTGGTGTCTAATGTTAACTCTGGAGTCAAAATCAAAGGATAATAAAAAAAATAACCAAAATATATGGTTGATGTCTTCATCAGAAATGTAAGTACTACATTTAAAACAGTCAAACTTCAATAATTTGGATTAGTGGAATGGCATTTGGAATTCGTGACAAATACTGGTTATATTGTGTGTTAAAGACACGCAGTTTCATATATTCATGCTAACTCCGGATGGCTGTCAATGAATTGTTTCTGTGTAGAAAATAACCAAAATATATGGTTGATGTCTTCATCAGAAATGTAAGTACTACATTTAAAACAGTCAAACTTCAATAATTTGGATTAGTGGAATGGCATTTGGAATTCGTGACAAATACTGGTTATATTGTGTGTTAAAGACACGCAGATTCATATATTCATGCTAACTCCAGATGGCTGTCAATGAATTGTTTCTGAGTAGAGCACCATTGTTAGCTATTTTCAGTAGGAAAAATATGCCTCAGGAAGTCCAATTTTAAATATATTTTTATTGATTTCAGAGAAGGAAGGAGAGGAGGCGAGAGATAGAAACATCAATGATGAGAGAGAATCATTGATTGGCTGCATCCTGCACGCCTCCTACTGGGGATCGGGCTAAACCCAGGCATGTGTCCTGACCTCTTGGTTCATGGGTGGGCCCTGAACCACCCTGGCCAGGCAAAAATTTAAATGTATTGAAATAAATTTAAATAAATTATTTGATACAGGCTTATATTTTCTACAGTTGGTCAATCTTGTATTTTGTGAGATCCATTTTCTTTCCCAAGTTAATTGTAAAGTTGCAGTTTTTTATATCTTTGCATTATATTTTTCTTTAATATTTAGTTGCTTTTCATCTATTTGTTTCTTTCCATAATGAATATTGATAATTATGTGACTTTAGAAATAATTGGATCATTATTTCCTTAATACTAGACTTTAACACTGAAAACATCACGGTGGAGAATGTTTGAGTAGTTATACATAGACTACAAAAGTATAGTGACTATGTCAAGTGCACATGCCAAAAAGCTTCTGAGGTTGTTTAGTGTTTAATAGTAGTGCCTGCGTGATTGTAAATGCTCAATATTTATTTCCTAGAAGCAGTGGAATTATCAGTTTGCTTGCTATTATTTTAATAACAGCAATTATAAATCCTCATGTAAACACTGAAGAAATAGGATTTAGGAATGGGTCATCGCTGTTTGTCTTTTGTGATGTGATGCACGGGGTGAGGGTGTCCTTTCAGGATCAAAGTGCTGACACACAGGCTGCTCAGAGGTCCCAGCCTGTGCGTGCAACACGGGAGGTGCTCCCTAGCACTTGTCTAGCGGCCTATTGGTGGGAGATTGTTTCCAAGGTAATAGAATGTTCCCTTAGCATTTCTAAAATTTTATTTTATTTTTTAAAAAATATTTTTATCTATTTCAGAGAGGAAGAGAGAGGGAGAGAGAGATAGGAACATCAGTGATGAGAGAGAATCATTGATCAGCTGCCTCCTGCACACACTGGGGATCAAGCCCGCAACCCAGGCATGTGCCCGGACTGGGAATTGAACTGTGACTTCCTGGTTCATAGGTTGACGCTCAACCACTGAGCCACGCCGGCCAGGGGCATTCCTAAAATTTTAGTGTGGATTGTGGAACATGTAAAATGACAGACTCAGTATTAGCATTGGAGTTTTGGGGGGCCAGATGAACAAGAAAATTGGGGAAAACTGCAAATATAGTGTTTATATATGTGATATAAATGGAAGCTTTCTCTTTCTATTCCATAGGGAGCAAAGTGGCAACTGCATTGGAAACCTGATTAGAACAGAACATGTAAAGACACTTTGTGACGGACAGTATTTACATAATTTCCAACGTAAAAATGGTGCCATGCCTGTCACAAACCTAATGGCAGGTGACAGGATTATTTTAAGTGGAGAAGAGAGAACACTATTTGCTTTGTCTAGGGGATACGTGAAAGAGATTACCGTGACAACGGTAACCTGCTTATTAGACAGGTAATGAAATGCTCCCTTTTTTGGGGGGAGAGAGGGAGAACAGCTTTACTGAGATATAGTTCACATACCATACAGGTTCATCCATTTTACATGTATAATTCAATGGTTTTTAGTATATTCAGAGTTATACCCATCACCAAAATCAATTTTAGAACATTTTTATCTCCCCATAAAGAAACCCTGTGCCCTGTAGCAGTCACTCCTCCAGCCCTAGACAACCACACCACCAGTTGCCTTTCTGTCTCTATTGCTTTACCTGTTCTGAACATTTTATGTAACGGGAGCGCACAGTATATGGCCTTTTGTGACTGGCGTTTTTCATTTACCCTAGTGTTTTTGTTTGTTTCAGCCTACTATTTTGAGATTCATTTTCATGTACCAGTATATATCAGTACTTCATTTCTTTATTTAAAAATTTGGGGTAAAATTCACATAACATAGAATTGACCATTAATTTTTTATTTATTTATTTATTTTTTTGGTGCCCTTGACTGGAATCGAACCTGGGACCCTTCAGTCCACAGGCCAATGCTCTATCCACTGAGTCAGACCATTAATTATTTTAAAATGCACAGTTTGGTGGCATGTAGCACAGTCACAGTATTGTGCAACCAGCACCTCTGTCTGGTTACAAGACACTTTCATCACCCTGAAAGGAAATGTGCCCGTTAAGCAATCACTTTCTCCTCTCCCTCCCTCAAGCCCCTGGCAACAGCTGCTCTGCTGCCTGTCTCTGTGGATGGACCTCTTCTGGATATTTCTGTAAATAGAACCACATAACACGTGGTGGTGGTTTTTTATTTTTATTTTTTGGTCTGGCTTCTTTTAGCATGTTTATGAGGTTCATCCATGTTTTAGCATTTATCAGTACCTCATCTCTTTTTTTCCCTTTAGTACCTTATTTCTTTTTATGCCTGAATAATATTCTGTTACATCGATAGACCACGTTTTGTTCATTTATTCACCAGCTGATAGACATTTGAATTGTTTTCACTTTTGGGTGTTATGGTTAGTGTTACTATAAATATTCACTTGCAAATTTTTATGTGAACATCTTTTTATTGCCCTTGTAGATAAGTCACAGTGGAATTGCTGGGTCACCTGCTAATTTTGTGTTTGACGTTTGAGGGACTTCCAAACGGCTGAACTTTTCTTTAGTGCATCACGTCCCATAGTGCTAATGTGGACATAGTCCTACCTCATTCTCACAACCACATGTCCGGTGGGCAGGATAGAGAGCCTGTGTTAAAGATGTAGCTTATTTCTCTGCCGGAAGCCAATTCCAGCATGTCATAATTGCAAGAGTTTCATCAAAAGGTTGATGGAACTTGGGGACTCAACAAGGGCTGAGTCACATATGTTGTAATCCTGTCGGGAATGACTAAAGGCATTTCCCCAAACCTGAAAAGGGATGATTGTTTGCTGCCAGACAGCTCGGGGCATCTTAATCTGTGTGTTATTGCCTCCTACTGGCCAAACTCCTGAACAGCCGTAGGCTAATTCCCCCAATTCTGACAATGGACTGTGTATACAAAACCGTAACCCAGAGGTTCTCAACCTGTGGGTCGTGACCCTTTTGGCGGTCGAACAACCCTTTCACAGGGGTCGCCTAAGACCATCCTGCATATCAGATATTTACATTACGATTCCTAACAGTAGCAACATTACAGTTATGAAGTAGCAACGAAAATAATTTTATGGTTGGGTCACAACATGAGGAACTGTATTTAAAGGGCCAGAAGGTTGAGAACCACTGCCCTAACCCTTTGAAGTGTTTATCTCCGCCTCGCCTCAGGACAATTTATGTTAATAAAAAGCATGGGGTCCTGAGACGAGGAGATCTTAGCTCCTTTTAGCTAGGCTCCTCTGACCCCCAATGCCTTTCAAAATTATATTTCGTCTCTAGACTCTTTAAGTTACACACGGCCCCTTCTCCAGATTGCTGAACCCTTCTAGATGCTGGAACAAGAACCCCGGCATTTCTCCTTCTTAGCATTCCGGCATTCACCATTTTGTTCTTTCCCTTAAAAAAAAAATAATTTATTCATTAATAGTTGTGATATAAAGTATATTTATCTCAGTTCAAACAAACAGGTTGATTTAAAGAAAAATATTAAGTAAATAGTAGAATAGTTGCTGTAAAATTTGGGGGCAAAGTCTAATATCCATGTTCATCAACATCCATATCTTCTCCTTCCTATACTGCCTGCTTTCCCTGCTTGAAGTGCAGGCATGTGTCACCATTTCTTAATGGATGGAGATCAGTGACTGGGAAGCAATGACTTCTGGGTAACTCAATGGAAATGGTATCCATTTTAATAGCTATTTTGGGCCATTTACTCTTTTAGCAGATAGTAATATATTTCTTGTACAGGCCAACTTACTATGTTAAGTGAAAAACATTCATGTGCATCTGTTTTGCTGTTTTAGGAACTTGTCAGTACTCCCAGAATCAACTTTGTTCAGATTGGACCAGGAAGAAAAAAATTGTGATATAGATACCCCATTAGGAAATCTTTCTAAATTGATGAAAAATACTGATGCCAGGTTTGTAACAGTGAATGAATCTGAATTTAACCCAGCCGTGGGCAAACTACGGCCCGTGGGCCGGATCTGGCCCGTTTGAAATGAATAAAACTAAAAAAAAAAAAAAGACCGTACCCTTTTATGTAATGATGTTTACTTTGAATTTATATTAGTTCACACAAACACTCCATCCATGCTTTTGTTAGGGCCCTCCGGTCCAGTTTAAGAACCCATTGTGGCCCTCGAGTCAAAAAGTTTGCCCACCCCTGATTTAACCCCACTTTCCTAAGAAATATTACTGAAAGCATTTTTTTTCTTTTCAGCCAAAAACTTCGAGATTTAATCATTGACTTTCGTGAACCTCAGTTTATTTCCTACCTCAGTTCCATTCTTCCACATGATGCAAAGGACACAGTTGCCTCTATTCTAAAAGGTATGCTATAATCAGCATGTCCTCTTCCAATTTTTTTTTGTTCTATTTATAATTTAACCTACAGTCTAATGTTTTAATGATTTATATGCAGTTATAATTATTACACAGTCTCTTTGAAAGTAGTTTACATATATTTTTTAATATCACCATAATTTCTTGCTTTGAAGATGTATTGGAGAAACTTGAATAGAGGCTGCTTTTCTTACAAAATAGTGAATTTGTTCATTGAAATTCAATATACTTTTTTCTGTTATTTTTACATTTAAATGTAGGTTTGAATAAACCTCAGAGGCAAGCAATGAAAAAGGTACTTCTTTCCAAAGACTACACGCTCATCGTGGGCATGCCTGGAACAGGAAAGACCACTACAATATGTACTCTTGTAAGGTCATTTTTCTTTTGCTTAGAAACTAAATATGTAAATCAGCTTCTCCTTTGTTCAGAGACTATGATGTTTGAGATCAAAAGAGTTGAATATTGCCTGACTGGTGTGGCTCAGTGGTTGAGCTTCAACCTATGAACCAGGAGGTCACGGTTCAATTCCCAGTCAGGGCACATGCCCGGGTTGCAGGCTCAATCTCCAGTGGAATCAATAAAATATATATATTTTTAAAAAGCTGAATATTAACTCAAGATGCCTTTATTTCAAATTACCTTTGTAGAATGACATGAGAAATAGAAAAGCTAAATGACCAATAGTTGTAATCATGTTGCAGATTTCTTGCATTTTGGATTGTCTAAGGTCTCTTTATGTTGGTGGTATATGTATCATTGTATGTTTTCCTTTTTAAAAAATGATAAATTATATAGAGGTGGTTAAAATAGATTTTTCTTGGATTTTTTTTCCACACTGGTAAATTTCTGAGTAGTAATTTACTGATTAATGATAATGATAGCAAATATTTATTGATTGATACTGTGTGCCAATTGAAAGTTCATATGTATTCAGTTTTATTACTTTCCATAATACTTTCATAAAACATTTTGGCCTTATAATTTTTTTAAAAAGTTATTTGGTTCAACTCTTAGATATGCTTCCTATTAAGTTTCCTAATTCTATTAGAAAAACATAAGCATGTTAAAAATGGTCTGGAATTAAAAGTAATGCCGTTGTCCTTTCTCTTATTCATTCTTAGGTAAGAATTCTGTATGCCTGTGGTTTTAGTGTTTTGTTGACCAGTTATACGCATTCTGCTGTTGACAATATTCTTTTGAAGTTAGCGAAGTTTAAAATAGGATTTTTGCGCTTGGGTCAGACTCAGAAGGTACATCCAGATATCCAGAAATTTACAGAGGAGGAAATTTGCAGATCAAAGTCCATTAAATCCTTAGCGCTTCTAGAAGAACTCTACAATAGCCATGTAAGTACAGCGAGGTGTATGAATGCTGATATTAATTTCTGTAGCCAGACTGGGGAGAAGCAGCACTCTGGGAAATTCAGTCACACTGACCAAATTTGCACATGATTAATTCATGTAAACTACAGGACCAATTTACTAATTTACAGTTTGCTGGCTTGCTTCTGAACGGAAATGAGGTTTTTGGTTTATTATTCAGGGATCTCATCTTCTAGTTTAAAATATCCTAGTAAAGGAAAGCTCTGCTTCCCTCACAACACTTCTGACACTCACGACCTGGAGTTAGTGTAGACCCCTCAGCTTAAGGGCTTAGTCCCACAAGACTGCCCCCCACTTCAGTTCTAAATTGCAAGTCAGGGCCTCTTGTGCTTCTGAACAACTAGCTATAAATTGGGGCTCCCATGACCCCCTCCTTGGGTTCGATAATTTGCTAGAATGGCTCATAGAGCTCAAGAAGGTGCTTTTCTTACTGCTACTGAATACATTTATAGGATGCAGTTCAGGAACAGCCACATGGAAGAGATGCACAGGGGAAGGTATGTGGAAAGGCACATGAGGCTTCTATGTCCTCTCCGGGTGAACCACCCTCCCAGCTCCATGATGTGTTCACCGAACCCTGTTGTTTGGGGTTTTTATGGAGATTCCGTCATGCCGGTGTGATTTATCATTGGCCATTGGTGATTAGCTTAATCCCCAGCCCCTCTCCCCTTCATGGAGATGGAGGGATGGATGAAAGTCCTAACTCTGTAATCACATGGTTGGTTCCTCTGGCAACCAGCTCCAATCCTCTGTCAAACCTTCTGCAATAAATGCTGGTTTGGTTGAAAGGGGCTTAAGATGTTCTTCTCACCCCTATCAGGAAATTCCAAGGGGTTTAAGAGCTCTGTGCCAAGAACCAGGAGGAAGACCAAGTATATATTTCTTATTAAATCACACTGTCACACCTAGAAAACTATTAATCAGGATTTTTTAGTGAGTTTGAATTTAGAGGCAATAGCACACGAGCAGTCTTTTGATTTTTTTTTTTCTATATAGAAGCTAACTTACATTTTATTACTTAATGTCTATATATTTTACTAGGAAGTCTTAACTGGTATTTTTGTCTTTTAAAAAAATCATCTAGTCTAGCAGGTTTGGCTCAGTGGATAGAGCATCAAGGGTCCCGGTTAGATTCCTGTCAAGGGCACATGCCCGGGTTGTGGGCTCGGTCGCCAATAGGGGGCGTGCAGGAGGCAGCCAATCAATAATTCCTGCTCATCATTGATGTTTCTGTCTCTCTCTTCATTCCCTTCCTCTTTGAAATCAATACAAATAGATTTTTTTAAAAATTCATCTAGCCCTGGCCCACGTGGCTCAGCTTGTTGAGCATCATCCCACCAAAAGGGTGCCAAGGTCACCTGATTCCTGATGAGGGCACAAGCCAGAATTGCAGACTCAGTCCCCAGTAGGAGGCGCAGGAGGCAGCCAGGTGGTGTTTCTCTCTCACATTGATGTCTTTCTCTTTCTCTCCCCCTTCCTCTCTTAAATCAATAAAAACATTAAGAAAAAGAAAAGAAACAGTGTGGCTCAGTTGGTTGGGCATTGTTCTGTGCAGCAAGAGATTGTGGGTTCGATTCCCAGTCAAGAGCATATGCCCATGTTGCAGGCTTGGTCTGGCGGGGATGTGCAGGAGGCAGCTGATCGATGTTGAGCTCTTACATCAGTGTTTCTCTCTCTCTCTCTCTCTCTCTCTCTCCCTCTCCTTTCTCTCTAAAAATCAATAAACTACATATATAAAAAGAAACATTATTTAAAATAATCTAAAATAAGTTAGATTTAATAGGTTGTTCCTTCAACTCCTTTGTCTAATATCTATGCCAGTTATTTTAAAGTTTTTGAAAATTATTTTGAGATAATTATAGATTCACATGCAGCTATAAGAAATAATACAGAGATCATGTATATCCTTTGCCCAATGTTTACCATTTTACAAAACTGTAGTAAACTCACAACCAGGATGATGACATTGATACAGAATAATTAGTCCATTACCACAGGGATCACTCATGTTGCATTTTTATAACCACACCCATTTCTTTCCCACCCCGCCCCTGCTTAACCCCTGGAAACCCCTTAACTGTTCTCCGTTTCTACAATTTGGTCATATCAAGAATGGGGAGCCTTTTAAACTAGGGACAGTTGAAGTCTAGCCCCCCCATTAGGTCTCTGCTAGTATCAGTGGGGGATGAAGCCACAGTTTTTTCTTTTCTTTTTTAAATTATTTTGTTTTTATTGATTTCAGAGAGGAAGGGAGAGGGAGAGAGAGATAAAAACATCAATGATGAGAGAGTATCATTGATCGGCTGCCTCCTACACGCCCCCTACTGGGAATTGAGCCCGCAACCTGAGCATGTGCCCTTGACTGTGACCTCTATTTTTCTAGAACTCGGGACCTTCAGTCCACAGTCCAATGATCTAGCCACTGAGCCAAACCAGCTAGGGCCACAGTTTTTTTTGTGGTGATTGGCTAGAGTGGTTATTGAATAAAAGCTTTCAGTCTATTTGGCTTCCCTTTCCTGTTCCTTTGGCTTTTCTTGGAGCTGTTTTTGATCTGTAAATTTGAGAATTGTTATAATGTCCAGAAAAAACACTTGATTTTTTTACAATCTGTAGTAAAAAATTAAATATTTTTGCATGCTATGTCTCAGAATAAAAAATATCGAGGTGTTCCTGTTATTGGGGACAAAATCTTTTTAATATATTTTAATTTCAAAAATGGGAAAAAAGAAATTACATTTCTTGGACATATTAAATAACTGATCAGTTTTCTTTGTTTTTAGCTTATAGTTGCAACAACATGTATGGGAATAAACCATCCAATATTTTCTCGTAAAGTTTTTGATTTTTGTATTGTGGATGAAGCCTCTCAAATTAGCCAACCAGTTTGCCTGGGGCCACTTTTCTTTTCACGGAGATTTGTGTTGGTGGGGGATCATCAGCAGCTTCCTCCCCTGGTGCTCAACCGTGAGGCAAGGTAAGCAGATGCTGAAGTTTTCATTTTAAACTGGATTCTTCCTAAGGGGCCGTCACAGTACACTGATACGCCTGCATTTATGTTGGCAGAGCTCTTGGCATGAGTGAAAGCTTGTTCAAGAGGCTGGAGCGGAATAAAAATGCTGTCGTTCAGTTAACTGTGCAGTACAGAATGAACAGGTATTGGTAACAGTGTCAGCTTCGAGTGATGTGCGTGTGCGTTTTCATCTGCCAAGACTAAAACTATTTTTATCATCCCTTAGTAAAATTATGTCCTTAAGTAATAAGCTGACATATGAGGGAAAGCTGGAATGTGGATCTGACAAAGTGGCCAGTGCGGTGATAAACCTGCCTAACTTTAAAGACGTGAAGCTGGAGCTGGAATTTTATGCTGACTATTCTGAAAATCCTTGGCTGATTGGAGCATTTGAACCAAACAATCCTGTTTGTTTTCTTAATACAGACCAGGTAAGAAACCAAACTTTTTTTTTCCTTTCAGTTTTTCTCCTTTTTTTTTTTTTAAAAAAATTTGATGACTAGGAGGTTGCAGGAAAAAAGCAAATTAAGAAAATTTAACAGTGACATAGTTTATCAAGTTTCCACAGTTTTTCTCCTTTTATCCTACTATTTAAATTCCTATTTTCAATAGCAAATGCTTCATTAAAAAAAAAAGCTTCACCTTAACTAATAAAGAATTAAAAAAAAAAAGCTTCATTAGAGCTTATCAGTAAAAACTAGTATACTCTTATACACTTTTGCAACACACAATTTTTTTTTGTAGATCCAGTATCATTGGGGGAGGTTTATCTGAGGATCAATAGATGTCAAAATTGACTTTTGAAGTAGGAAAGCAAGAGAATGAACTCAAGTGTATAATTACATTTTCTAGAAAAGAAGTTGGCATTAATACTGTCAAAGGCTGGGTTTACCAATAAAGAGAAGATGGCATAAATTTTTGTTCTTTTAAACACTTTAAAGAAAATGGACTTTATTTTTCTAGAATAGTTTTAGTTTCTCGGCACAATTGAGCTGAAAGTGAGGGGGTTTCCTATGTACTTCCTGACCCCACATATGCACATAAAAACCTCTTTACAAACTTGGCATTAAACAAAATCTTCACAAGGTCTTAAATGACTTACCAGTAATATTTCTAGTTCTCAGAACAAAGTTTTGACCCTACATCCCCATAATTTGCTTTTATATAGTGCTTCTCAGCATTGATTCGGAAATATTTTCACAAGTTCAAATAAAAATATAGTGGCTACTTATATGTATGCATATTACTCTAAAATATGTCATTTGTTATTAAGATGGGTGGAGTTAGCTGATAGTTAAAAACAGGTGTCACTGCACTGTGCACACCCTGCTGGGATCTTCATTCTCTTGAATAATGGCCCGGAGTACTTCAGGTTCAAGAATTAACAACTAAGGGCAGGCAGATTCTGGGAAATTTATTCAGATAAGGTAATATCACAAACGACTGCTTTTGTAAACCACAACTCCAATTTATTAGTTATAATTTACCATTGTTTACCTCACCAATAATGACTCAAGTTCTTTATTTTTGCTACTCAGGTTTTTTCTTTCTTAGCATCAGGATCCCAAATAAGTTGTATGGAAAGTAATCAAGGTTAGCCCTGGCCAGTATGGCTCAGTTGGGTGAAGCATCATTCCTACCAGAAGGTTGTAGGGGTTTGTTTTTATATATTTTTTTATTGATTTCAAAGAGGAAGGGAGGAGTAAGAGATAGAAACATTAATGATGAGAGAGAGTCATTGATCCGCTGCCTCCTGCATGCTCCACACTCGGGATCGAGTCCGAAACTTGGGCATATGCTCTGACCGGGAATCAAACCATGACTTCCTGGTTTATAGGTCGATGCTCAACCACTGAGCCATGCCGGCTGGGCAAGGTGACAGGTTTGATTCCCATCAGGGTGACCAAGGTTCAACCCAGTTGGTCTCTCACATCATTGTTTCTCTCTTTCTCTCTCTCGCGTTTCCTCCCTCTCTAAAGTAAAAAAATAATAAAATTAATAAATAATAATAATGAAGGTTAATTAGGGATGTGTAGGAGCGAAATAGTCCTTCGAGAGTTTTACCAGGTATTGTCGAACCTGGGGAACTTTATCTGCTCCATTGTTTGTATAAAAGGCAACAAGAAAATAGAAAGAGCACAAATATTAGAGCCAGATCTAAGTTTTTCTTTTGCTTTTGAAGATTTTTAAATTAAATTTTAGAGCGATTAGGAGGGGGAGAGAGAGAGGGATGTGAGAGAGAAACATTGATCAACTGTCTTCTACACATTCCTTCCTGGGAATGAGCGTGCAACCCAGGCATGTGCCCCGACCAGGAATTGAACCAGCAAGTTTTCGGTGCATGGAATTATGCCCAGCCAATCGACTGAGCAACACTGGCCAGGGCCAGATCTCAGTTTTGATTCCTGATGCCATGATTTATTGTGAGACCTTGAGCAAGTTCCTTATCTTTTCTGGCCTTTGATTCCTTAAAATAGGGGATTGCAAAGTAAAGCAGGTGAAGCCCAATGTGTGGTCCCATTCATAGAAATTTCAGCCTGAACTGTGGTATGTTTAAGATGGTTGCTTCTGGATGGCTTTCTGAAAACGAACAATCACATTCATTTTTGTTAATTCTTTTACCTTCAACTTTTAGGATGAAGAAATTTTTCATCTGTCTCCATAACTGGCAGTGCAGTCTCTATAGCTACCTGTATGCTCTTAACTTTAGAGATTGTTTTATGAGCAGGATGCATATTTTTCTGTTTAGGTTCCAGCACCAGAACAAGTTGAAAAGAGTGGTGTGAGCAATATAACAGAAGCCAAACTCATAGTTTTCCTGACCTCAATTTTTATTAAGGTAATTTATACTTTTATTTTGAGGGCAAATTAATATTTGCAATGTAATTGGATGTTGGAATGTAAGGAACTTAAGATACAGTAGCATTTGCCCTTGTTTATTAAGACAAGAGGACGGAAGCCTGATTGTTTAATTTTGAGAAAATTTATCTCAGACATGTAATCTATAATAATAAAAGTGTAATATGCTAATTAGATCTGACATCCTTCCGGATGAAGCCGGGACTGCGAGGGGAGCCCGGGTCCCAGATGCCTGCTGGTGGCCGAAGGGAAGCCTGGGTCCCGGGTCCCAGGTGCCAGAGGGAAGCCGGTGCCGGCAGCCGGGGGAAGGAAAGCCTACTCTTGCACGAATTTCGTGCATCGAGCCTCTAGTTTTTTATAATGGCATTTTGAATTTCCTTTTAGGATAACTTTTTGTAACATCAAATAGTTCTGATTGTGTCAGTATAGTGCTGTAGTCAGTGTGGTTGGGGATTGGAAACTTCAGTGTAAGGGATGGCAGAAAGCGAAATGTATTTCTTTATACTCTTTGTGTGGCGGCACTGTTCTAGTGGCATGCAAACCATTATACTGCCATGAGCCGCTAAAAATCAAGGGAGCAATATTTGAGGAAATTGTTTCATCTCAGGAAATGTGAATGTCGATTTAGAACAAATTCAATAATTGTATTTACTCCTCGTGATAGGAATATCTA
>NW_005369027.1:1967160-1968867 GCF_000412655.1 Myotis brandtii | reverse complement strand
GGCTTCCTTAGACATACTTTCAGATTTATAGATAATTCCCGTTTTTGTTTTATTGTTTTACATTTTTACCTCCTCTTGATTAAAAGTAATAAAATAGTTCAAGACAAATTGTGTTCCTTGCCAGAACAAACTCAAATATATAAGAAAGCTCAAATAATGAGAAATTCTGTTTCTTTCAGCTCGGTGAACTCTTGAAAGATTGGCGACGTCTTAATGTTGCTATAACCAGAGCCAAACATAAGCTGATTCTCCTGGGATGTGTGTCCTCACTAAACCGCTATCCGCCTCTGGGGAAGCTACTTTGTCATCTCAACTCAGAAAAATTAATATCCTTTTCGTTTCCTACATGGTCACATTTGATTGTGCTATTCTGAGTACTTTACTATGTACTTGTGTAAATTAAAACTCAGTGTCTTGTGTTTTCCATGTGCATATTTCAAAGGTCTGATTCTACAAAGGGGAGAGAGAAAACAATTCACAGGAAGTAATTTTAAGCAAAAAGTGAAATAATGAAGAAGATGGAGAAGGATAGTTTGTGAAGTGAGAAAGGGGAAGAAAAGGGACTTGATCTGTTGCCTCATGAACAGGGTGAATGATTCCTAGACACATCTAGGAAAACTGGATATCTCTTCTGGGTCCTCTCACCCCAATTTATAAACTTTTTAAAAAAATCTAGGACAAAGCATTATATTAAAAAATGGAGCCCTGGCTGGTGTGGCTCAGTTGGTTGGAACATCCATCCACCTGTACACCAAAAGGTGGTGGGGCCCTAACCGGTTTGGCTCAGTGGATAGAGCATTGGCCTGTGGACTCAAGGGTCCCAGGTTCAATTCCGGTCAAGGGCATATACCTTCGTTGCGGGCACATCCCCAGTGGGGAGTGTGCAGGAGGCAATTGATCAATGTTTCTCTCTCATCGATGTTTCTAACTTTCTATCCTTCTCCCTTCCTCTCTGTAAAAAAATCAATAAACTATATTTAAAAAAAAAAAAGGTGGTGGGTTCGATCCCTGGTCAGGGCACATACCTGGGTTGGGGGTTCGGTTCCTGGTCAGGGCAATTTGGGAGGCAACTGATCGGTTTCTCACATTGATATTTCTTTCTTCCTCTCTCTCTCTCTCTCTCTCTCTCTCTCTCTCTCTCTCTTTCTCTTCTTCTCTCTCTTTCTCTCTCCCCCTTCTCTCTAAATCCATAAGAAGCATATCCTTGGGTGAGGGGGAAAAAAAGGAGAAGTATTTCTTGTCATATTTTAGTTTATTTTAAAAAACAAATCTTTTTTTAAATCCTCACCCGAGGATATGTTTTTATTGATTTTAGAGAGAGGAATGGGCCAAACTCATAGTTTTCCTGACCTCAATTTTTATTAAGGTAATTTATACTTTTATTTTGAGGGCAAATTAATATTTGCAATGTAATTGGATGTTGGAATGTAAGGAACTTAAGATACAGTAGCATTTGCCCTTGTTTATTAAGACAAGAGGACGGAAGCCTGATTGTTTAATTTTGAGAAAATTTATCTCAGACATGTAATCTATAATAATAAAAGTGTAATATGCTAATTAGACCTGACATCCTTCCGGATGAAGCCGGGACTGCGAGGGGAGCCTGGGTCCCAGGTGCCTGCTGGTGGCCAAAGGGAAGCCTGGGTCCCGGGTCCCAGGTCCCAGGTGCCAGAGGGAAGCCGGTGCCGGCAGCCGGGGGAAGGAAGG
>NW_005369027.1:1964757-1966409 GCF_000412655.1 Myotis brandtii | reverse complement strand
TTGATCAATGTTTCTCTCTCATCGATGTTTCTAACTTTCTATCCTTCTCCCTTCCTCTCTGTAAAAAAATCAATAAACTATATTTAAAAAAAAAAAAGGTGGTGGGTTCGATCCCTGGTCAGGGCACATACCTGGGTTGGGGGTTCGGTTCCTGGTCAGGGCAATTTGGGAGGCAACTGATCGGTTTCTCACATTGATCTTTCTTTCTCTCTCTCTCTCTCTCTCTCTCTCTCTCTCTCTCTCTTCCTCTCTCTCTTTCTCTCTCCCCCTTCTCTCTAAATCCATAAGAAGCATATCCTTGGGTGAGGGGGAAAAAAAGGAGAAGTATTTCTTGTCATATTTTAGTTTATTTTAAAAAACAAATATTTTTTTAAATCCTCACCCGAGGATATGTTTTTATTGATTTTAGAGAGAGGAATGGGCAGGGGAGGAGAAAGAAACATAATAGATATGAAAGAGAAACATGGACTGGTTGCCTCCTGCAGGTGAATGGACTGGGGGCCAGGCATTGAACCTGCAAGAGGTACGAGCCCTTAACCAGGAATCGAACCCACACCCTTCGGGCTGAGGACCAGTGCTGTAACTACCGAGCAATTTTGTTGTATGGGAGAATGCTCCAACCAACTGAGCCACCCAGCCAGGGCAAAAATAGATTATCTTTTATTTATTTATTTATTTATTTCAGTGCACAAATTTTTGTGCACCGGGCCTCTAGTCTATTATAAACATCAATTGGGCACATTATGTAGTAAACATTTAATTAAATAAATTTAGTAAACTTAAATAACAAAAATCAAGAGTTTAAATTTTGAATTGTTTCCTTTTCTGTTTAGGCTGGATGTAATCCCTCTGATATTGGTATCATTGCACCATACAGGCAGCAGTTAAAGATCATCAATGATTTATTGGCACATTCTTCTGTTGGGATGGTTGAAGTTAACACAGTAGATAAATACCAAGGAAGAGACAAAAGTATCATTCTAGTATCGTTTGTTAGAAGTAATAAAGATGGAACTGTGAGTTCATTGTTTTTTTCTGCTGATTTTTCTGGGACACTTTTTTCCTCTCTTTTTTTAGGAACTTGTGGTAAAAACACGGAACATAAAATGTACCACCTTAACTATTGTTAAGTGTATCGTTCTGTAGTGTTAAGTATGTTCATACTGTTGTGCAACAGATCGCCACTATGTTTTTTTGCAAACTGAAACACTATGCCCATGAATAACAAACGCAACCAATTGATGTGTCTCTCTCACATCCTTGTTTCTTCTCCCCCCCTCACCCTTCCACTCTGTCTGAAAATCAATGGAAAAAATATCCTCTCAGGATTTACCATAAAAATACATAACGCTATGCCCATGAATAACAAATAACTCCTTAATTCCTTCTCCCTCCAGCCCCTGGCAACCATCATTCTAATTTCTGATTCTATGAATTTGACTACTCTAGCTACTTTATATAAGTGGGACCATATAATATTTGTCATTTCACACGTGGCTTATTTCACTTAGAATAATGCACTCTTGGCTCATTAGCATGCTGCAGAATTTCCTTCCTTTTAAAGGCTGAATAATATTCCTTTGCATACATGCCCTAACCCAGCCGTGGGCAAACTACGGCCCGCGGTCCGGATCCGGCCCGTTTGAAATGAA
>NW_005369027.1:1946270-1960599 GCF_000412655.1 Myotis brandtii | reverse complement strand
CTGCCTTCTGCACACCCCCCACTGGGGATGTGCCCGCAACCAAGGTACATGCCCTTTACCAGAATCGAACCTGGGACCTTTCAGTCCGCAGGCCGATGCTCTATCCACTGAGCCAAACCGGTTAGGGCAAAAATAGATTATCTTTTTAAAAAAATTATATGAATATGCTCTGGCCAGGTTTCTCAGTGGTTAGAGCATTGGCCCGTGGACTGAAAGGTTGAAGGTTTGATCCCTGCCTCTGGTTGTGGTGCGGAAGCAACCAATTGATGTGTCTCTCTCACATCCTTGTTTCTCTCTCCCCCCCTCACCCTTCCACTCTGTCTGAAAATCAATGGAAAAAATATCCTCTCAGGATTTACCATAAAAATACATATATATGAATATGTTAGGCTGAGATCATAAACCATATTGCTTAAGTACATTGATATCCATAGAATGCCATAAAAATCTTTAGAATTATTTTAGCAGTCCTGTAAACTAAATTATAAAATATTAAATGTCATAAGTCTTTTAATGTAATTATATAGTGTGTTAAATATATCTTCCTTAATTTATTTTACATCACTGATCTTCCATCAGGAGAACATGAAAGTCTTTGTTATATATTGGGTGATTTTCAGAAATGATGAAGCACTGTTTTCCTTGCATTTTTCATACGAGCATAGTGATCTCTAGCAATTGCCTATTGTTAGTAATTTGGGCATGTTGTAACATCAGTGCCTGGTTAGGTGGTGGAGATAACTTTTATCCCGAGGTATGAAATGATGTAAATGTACTTTGTTCAAAGTGCCAGGGTTCTTTGTTTTGTTTTTGTATAATGTTGTTAAACATAACGTTGTATTACCACATTTAGCACTATTTATTTTTTCAGTATAGGTGTACTCAAAACTGTGAAAAGTCTAAATTTATAGTACTATGTATGTATTTTTGTGTGACCTACAAAGAATCTGCTGCCTGAGCCATTTGGCTCAGTGGATAGAACAGCAGCCTGTGGACTGAAGGGTCCTGGGTTTGGTCAAGGGCACATGCCCAGGTTGTGGGCTCAATCCTCAGTAGGGGGCGTGCAGGAGGCAAGCCGATCAATGATTCTCTCTCATCATTGATGTTTCTATCTCTCCCTTCCTCTCTGAAATCAATAAAAAAAATTAAAAAAAAAGAAAAGAAGAATGTTTACCTGCTTTAGAAATGGATTCTTTTGGGATCTGACACCTAAAATTTCAGGATTAATTTGATTTTGTAGATTTTTATCGTATTTTGTTTATTTGAAATAGAGATAAAGAAAATTGATTTCTTTTTCACTTAAGCACAATCTTGTGATGACAACATAGGTGTACATTTTATATATATATTTATAATTTTCTTTTTTTTAAACTTTGTTTTTATTGATTTTTAGAGAGAGAGGAAGGGAGAGGGATAGGAAGAAACATTGATGAGAGAGAGAAACATCATTGACTGGCTGCCTCCTACACATCCCTTACTGGGGATGGAGCCTGCAACCCGTGCCCTGACCACCCAGGAACCTCTTGATTCCTGGGTCGACTCTCAACCCCTGAGCCACACAGGCCAGGCTGTTTTTTCAGTATTTTGAGGTCCCTGATCGAAAGGCCATTTTGCAGTATTTTCCCCCCTGACTTTTGCTTTCTGGTGTCAGACATGTTTTTGTTGTTGTTGTTAATATATTTGTATTGATTGCAGAGAGGAAGGGAGAGGGAGAGAGATAGAAACATCAGTGATGAGAGAGAATCATTGATCGGCTGCCTCTTTCACGCCCCCTACTGGGGATCGAGCCTGCAACCTGGGCATGTGCCCTTGACTGGAATCAAACGCGGGACCCTTCAGTCCACAGGCCAGTGGTCTATCCACTGAGCCAAACCAGCTAGCGTTCAGACATGTTTTCATTTGAAACCTAGTCTTTTATTTTTTATTATTATTTTTAATAAATTTACTGGAATATTATATTCCCTATGTACTTTACAGGGTTACAAAACATCTTAATTTCTTTATTTATTTTTCTTTATTTTATTTTTCTCATTTTAAATAATACCCCAAAAGTAATTTCAGAAGAAACATAGTCTTTTAAATTAGTACTTTACAATGGATTATTTCCTAATTTCTGATTCTCTTTTGCTCTCCCACTTGTTATTTTTAGCATTCAATATTCTAATGTAGACTTTGATATAAAAGGAAATAATTCTTCTTTAGAAATTTTGTTTGCTGAATTGATGACAAATATAAAATGTATGTCCCTATTTTCACCTATTAATTTCATATGCCCCTTTGTTTTGGGGTATTACTCAATTTTTCTCTTTGTATAAAGATGTTTTGTAAAACATAATTATCTCAAAGTACTTAATGATGTGTATGGTGACCAATTTTAACCTAGCGTATCCATCTTCTGGGGGAAAGCTCTAATTTCTCTCAATTGCTTCTACCTCACATGTTTTTTTAAACAATTATTACTGGAAGTTTTTATTAAATAAATTGTTTTCTAACATTAGATTGTACTGTGTTAATTATTAATACTGAATAATAATTAAGTTCAGCATTGTCCAGCACTATTTTCCGGTACTGACAAGTGAAATAATGCTCTAATGATGAAACCAAGGAGTATTGACATTACGTAACAGGAAGGATCCTAAGATAATGTCAGTTCCTGGGAGTGAGACGAGTAAGAAGTTTTTTTGGTTTAGTCAGTAGTTGCTTCTTTACAGGTTTGTCTGGCCTATAAAGTAAAGGCCTGTGGAAGAAGAACCCGAGGAAGAGTTCTACATTTTCTGTCATTCGTGAGTCTGTCTTGGTTACAAGATTCTAGCCACTTAATTATTATTTTTTTTAATATATGTTTATTGATTTCGGAGAGGAAGATAGAAACATCAATGATCAATCCTCACTGGGGATCGAGCTGACAACCTGGGCATGTGTCATTCTAATTTCTGATTCTATGAATTTGACTACTCTAACTACTTTATATAAGTGGAACCATATAATATTTGTCATTTCACATGTGGCTTATTTCACTTAGAATAATGTACTCTTGGCTCATTAGCATGCTGCGGGATTTCCTTCCTTTCAAAGGCTGAATAATACTCCTTTGCATACATATACCACAGTTTTCTTATCCATTTATCCATGAACACACACCTCTTGGCTGTTGCATTTGGGGCATTTTAACCATAAAGGCTTCCTTAGACATACTTTCAGATTTATAGCTAATTCCCGTTTTTGTTTTGTTGTTGTTTTACATTTTTACCTCCTCTTGATTAAAAGTAATAAAATAGTTCAAGACAAATTGTGTTCCTTGCCAGAACAAACTCAAATATATAAGAAAGCTCAAATAATGGGAAATTCTGTTTCTTTCAGCTCGGTGAACTCTTGAAAGATTGGCGACGTCTTAATGTTGCTATAACCAGAGCCAAACATAAGCTGATTCTCCTGGGATGTGTGTCCTCACTAAACCGCTATCCGCCTCTGGGGAAGCTACTTTGTCATCTCAACTCAGAAAAATTAATATCCTTTTCGTTTCCTACATGATCACATTTGATTGTGCTATTCTGAGTACTTTACTATGTACTTGTGTAAATTAAAACTCAATGTCTTGTGTTTTCCATGTGCATATTTCAAAGGTCTGATTCTACAAAGGGGAGAGAGAAAACAATTCACAGGAAGTAATTTTAAGCAAAAAGTGAAATAATGAAGAAGATGGAGAAGGATAGTTTGTGAAGTGAGAAAGGGGAAGAAAAGGGACTTGATCTGTTGCCTCATGAACAGGGTGAATGATTCCTAGACACATCTAGGAAAACTGGATATCTCTTCTGGGTCCTCTCACCCCAATTTATAAACTTTTTAAAAAAATCTAGGACAAAGCATTATATTAAAAAATGGAGCCCTGGCTGGTGTGGCTCAGTTGGTTGGAACATCCATCCACCTGTACACCAAAAGGTGGTGGGGCCCTAACCGGTTTGGCTCAGTGGATAGAGCATTGGCCTGTGGACTCAAGGGTCCCAGGTTCAATTCCGGTCAAGGGCATATACCTTCGTTGCGGGCACATCCCCAGTGGGGAGTGTGCAGGAGGCAATTGATCAATGTTTCTCTCTCATCGATGTTTCTAACTTTCTATCCTTCTCCCTTCCTCTCTGTAAAAAAATCAATAAACTATATTTAAAAAAAAAAAAGGTGGTGGGTTCGATCCCTGGTCAGGGCACATACCTGGGTTGGGGGTTCGGTTCCTGGTCAGGGCAATTTGGGAGGCAACTGATCGGTTTCTCACATTGATATTTCTTTCTTCCTCTCTCTCTCTCTCTCTCTCTCTCTCTCTCTCTCTCTCTTTCTCTTCTTCTCTCTCTTTCTCTCTCCCCCTTCTCTCTAAATCCATAAGAAGCATATCCTTGGGTGAGGGGGAAAAAAAGGAGAAGTATTTCTTGTCATATTTTAGTTTATTTTAAAAAACAAATCTTTTTTTAAATCCTCACCCGAGGATATGTTTTTATTGATTTTAGAGAGAGGAATGGGCAGGGGAGGAGAAAGAAACATAATAGATGTGAGAGAGAAACATGGACTGGTTGCCTCCTGCAGGTGAATGGACTGGGGGCCAGGCATTGAACCTGCAAGAGGTACGAGCCCTTAACCAGGAATCGAACCCACACCCTTCGGGCTGAGGACCAGTGCTCTAACTACCGAGCAATTTTGTTGTATGGGAGAATGCTCCAACCAACTGAGCCACCCAGCCAGGGCAAAAATAGATTATCTTTTATTTATTTATTTATTTATTTCAGAGAGAAGCAGGGAGAGGGAGAGAGAGATGGAAACATCGATGGCTGCCTCCTGCACGCCCCCTATTGGGGACTGAGCCCACAATCTGGGCATTCTGCCCTGACCGGGAATGGAACTGTGACCTCCTGGTTCATGAATTGAATGACACTCAACCATTGCTGCCTTCTGCACACCCCCCACTGGGGATGTGCCCGCAACCAAGGTACATGCCCTTTACCAGAATCGAACCTGGGACCTTTCAGTCCGCAGGCCGATGCTCTATCCACTGAGCCAAACCGGTTAGGGCAAAAATAGATTATCTTTTTAAAAAAATTATATGAATATGCTCTGGCCAGGTTTCTCAGTGGTTAGAGCATTGGCCCGTGGACTGAAAGGTTGAAGGTTTGATCCCTGCCTCTGGTTGTGGTGCGGAAGCAACCAATTGATGTGTCTCTCTCACATCCTTGTTTCTCTCTCCCCCCCTCACCCTTCCACTCTGTCTGAAAATCAATGGAAAAAATATCCTCTCAGGATTTACCATAAAAATACATATATATGAATATGTTAGGCTGAGATCATAAACCATATTGCTTAAGTACATTGATATCCATAGAATGCCATAAAAATCTTTAGAATTATTTTAGCAGTCCTGTAAACTAAATTATAAAATATTAAATGTCATAAGTCTTTTAATGTAATTATATAGTGTGTTAAATATATCTTCCTTAATTTATTTTACATCACTGATCTTCCATCAGGAGAACATGAAAGTCTTTGTTATATATTGGGTGATTTTCAGAAATGATGAAGCACTGTTTTCCTTGCATTTTTCATACGAGCATAGTGATCTCTAGCAATTGCCTATTGTTAGTAATTTGGGCATGTTGTAACATCAGTGCCTGGTTAGGTGGTGGAGATAACTTTTATCCCGAGGTATGAAATGATGTAAATGTACTTTGTTCAAAGTGCCAGGGTTCTTTGTTTTGTTTTTGTATAATGTTGTTAAACATAACGTTGTATTACCACATTTAGCACTATTTATTTTTTCAGTATAGGTGTACTCAAAACTGTGAAAAGTCTAAATTTATAGTACTATGTATGTATTTTTGTGTGACCTACAAAGAATCTGCTGCCTGAGCCATTTGGCTCAGTGGATAGAACAGCAGCCTGTGGACTGAAGGGTCCTGGGTTTGGTCAAGGGCACATGCCCAGGTTGTGGGCTCAATCCTCAGTAGGGGGCGTGCAGGAGGCAAGCCGATCAATGATTCTCTCTCATCATTGATGTTTCTATCTCTCCCTTCCTCTCTGAAATCAATAAAAAAAATTAAAAAAAAAGAAAAGAAGAATGTTTACCTGCTTTAGAAATGGATTCTTTTGGGATCTGACACCTAAAATTTCAGGATTAATTTGATTTTGTAGATTTTTATCGTATTTTGTTTATTTGAAATAGAGATAAAGAAAATTGATTTCTTTTTCACTTAAGCACAATCTTGTGATGACAACATAGGTGTACATTTTATATATATATTTATAATTTTCTTTTTTTTAAACTTTGTTTTTATTGATTTTTAGAGAGAGAGGAAGGGAGAGGGATAGGAAGAAACATTGATGAGAGAGAGAAACATCATTGACTGGCTGCCTCCTACACATCCCTTACTGGGGATGGAGCCTGCAACCCGTGCCCTGACCACCCAGGAACCTCTTGATTCCTGGGTCGACTCTCAACCCCTGAGCCACACAGGCCAGGCTGTTTTTTCAGTATTTTGAGGTCCCTGATCGAAAGGCCATTTTGCAGTATTTTCCCCCCTGACTTTTGCTTTCTGGTGTCAGACATGTTTTTGTTGTTGTTGTTAATATATTTGTATTGATTGCAGAGAGGAAGGGAGAGGGAGAGAGATAGAAACATCAGTGATGAGAGAGAATCATTGATCGGCTGCCTCTTTCACGCCCCCTACTGGGGATCGAGCCTGCAACCTGGGCATGTGCCCTTGACTGGAATCAAACGCGGGACCCTTCAGTCCACAGGCCAGTGGTCTATCCACTGAGCCAAACCAGCTAGCGTTCAGACATGTTTTCATTTGAAACCTAGTCTTTTATTTTTTATTATTATTTTTAATAAATTTACTGGAATATTATATTCCCTATGTACTTTACAGGGTTACAAAACATCTTAATTTCTTTATTTATTTTTCTTTATTTTATTTTTCTCATTTTAAATAATACCCCAAAAGTAATTTCAGAAGAAACATAGTCTTTTAAATTAGTACTTTACAATGGATTATTTCCTAATTTCTGATTCTCTTTTGCTCTCCCACTTGTTATTTTTAGCATTCAATATTCTAATGTAGACTTTGATATAAAAGGAAATAATTCTTCTTTAGAAATTTTGTTTGCTGAATTGATGACAAATATAAAATGTATGTCCCTATTTTCACCTATTAATTTCATATGCCCCTTTGTTTTGGGGTATTACTCAATTTTTCTCTTTGTATAAAGATGTTTTGTAAAACATAATTATCTCAAAGTACTTAATGATTATGGTGGTGACCAATTTTAACCTAGCGTATCCATCTTCTGGGGGAAAGCTCTAATTTCTCTCAATTGCTTCTACCTCACATGTTTTAAACAATTTCTGGGGGAAAGCTCTAATTTCTCTCAATTGCTTCTACCTCACATGTTTTTTTAAACAATTATTACTGGAAGTTTTTATTAAATAAATTGTTTTCTAACATTAGATTGTACTGTGTTAATTATTAATACTGAATAATAATTAAGTTCAGCATTGTCCAGCACTATTTTCCGGTACTGACAAGTGAAATAATGCTCTAATGATGAAACCAAGGAGTATTGACATTACGTAACAGGAAGGATCCTAAGATAATGTCAGTTCCTGGGAGTGAGACGAGTAAGAAGTTTTTTTGGTTTAGTCAGTAGTTGCTTCTTTACAGGTTTGTCTGGCCTATAAAGTAAAGGCCTGTGGAAGAAGAACCCGAGGAAGAGTTCTACATTTTCTGTCATTCGTGAGTCTGTCTTGGTTACAAGATTCTAGCCACTTAATTATTATTTTTTTTAATATATGTTTATTGATTTCGGAGAGGAAGATAGAAACATCAATGATCAATCCTCACTGGGGATCGAGCTGACAACCTGGGCATGTGCCCCGACCAGGAATCGAACTATGACCTCCTGGTTCATAGGTCAATTCTCAACCACTGAGCCATGCTGGCCGGGCTAGCCACTTAATTATTTGAAAGAGTTAGGATTCATCATCTATGCATAAGGCGCTATGAGTTGGAGGCTTGGGATAAGCTAGAAGTTAAACCCAAACTGGACAATCAAAAGAGCTAATAGTGCAGTGTTGATACTCATGCCAAGGACTAAGACAGCAATCCAATCGCTGATGTCACTGGGCCCTCAGCTTTGTTGAGTTCCGGATCCAAAGCACCATTAGCCTAATAAACAAGATCTTGCTTACAGTATAAAGCCAAGATTTGATGACAATGTAGCTATTCCAGTGACCTCATTCCTGAGTCAGTTCAGAGCTCCTGCCTCCTGACAGCTCCCTCTTGCTGTCTTTGAGTCCTTTCTTTTCCTTTTTAAAGATTTTTATTTATTATTTAGAGGGAGGAAAGAAGAGGGAAAGAAATATCTATCAGCTGCCTCCCACACGCCCCCTAGTGGGGATCGAACCTGCAACCTGACCGGAATTGAATGGCAGCCCTTAGGTGCACTGATGATGCCCAACTTTTCTTTTCCTCCTCATCTCTCCCTCTCAAAAGGCAGGTCTTCCCCAGAGCTCTGTGTTTGGTCTGGTCCTCTTTCTCTCCTTGAACAGCCATGGCTTCAGCCACACCCATGTGTCTGTTTACCAAATCTATACCCACCCTACCTGCCTTATAAGTTTTGGTTATAGCTGTTTTCTAGTTCATGCTTTCAGAATCTTCTAGGAGCATTTCAGAGACAGTACACATGAAATAAATATTCCCATCTTCATCTAATGCAGTCATTTTCAACAGGTGTGCCGTGGCGGGCACACTGGTATGTTGCAAAAATTTTTAAATGCGATACCTGACTAGTCTCTTTTTCTGACCTCTTTTTCTTTATATTGTCAAAAAAAATGACAACAGCCAATGGAACAATAACCATCGGGTGTGAATGAGTCAAAATTATATTTTTTTGTCAAATCTGCAAAAAAAAAATATTTTTTGGTGTGCCACAGACTATTGGTAGTGTTTGTGGGTCATGAGATGAAAAAGATTGAAAATTGCTGTTTTAATACCTTCTTACTGTGATCCCTATTTGGGTTAACAACACCATCTACTTAAGTTACCTGACTGTGAAGTCTGTAGCCTGGCCGGCATGGCTCAGTGGTTGAGTGTTTGACCTATGAACCAGGAGGTCACGGTTTGATTCCCAGTCAGGGCACATGCCCAGTGTGGGGTGTACAGAAGGAGTCAATCAATGATTCTCATCAGTGATATTTCTATCTCTCCCTCTCCCTTCATCTCTGAAATAAATTTTTAAAAAATTTTAAAGAAAAAGGTCTTTGTGTACTTTTTAAAAATATTTTCTTTCTAGCCCTAGCCAGTTTGGCTCAGTGGATAGAGTCACGGCCTGTGGACCAAAGGGTCCTGGGTTTGATTCTGGTCAAGGGCACCTACCTCGGTTGCAGGCTCCTCCCGGCCCGGGCCCTGGTCGGGACTTATGCAGGAGGCAACCAATCGGTGTGTTTCTCTCACATCTATATTTCTGTCTTATCCTCTTTCTTCCAATCTCTCAAAATCAATGGAAAAATATCCTGAGGTGAGGATTAAAAAGTGATTATAATAAAAATATTTTATTTCCTTCTAATTTCAGAGCAGTACATGATTTTAGTGAGAATGTCAAAAACTGCAGCTTTTAGAAAATTAAATTTCATTGTAATCTCATCCTTTATAACTACTGGTAGTTTGGTGTATGATGATCTAGCCTGATATTTAAAAAACAAAAATTACCACCACCCACAAGAAATACATTTAATATCATAACTGCATAGATATGTGTATGTGTGTGCATCTGAAACAATACTTTTCACAAAATATTTACCCTTTTATATGTGATACACTCTAATATTTCCCACTCTGTTCCATTACAAACAGCTAGTTGTGAGCTATTAAAATTGCTTTCCTGTCCCACTAGGAACTTGGAGCCCAGGTTTGTAACAGAAGTCATTCTCTAATCCTTCTTCATATATTTGTTGTAACTAGACTGAACTATTTTTGCTGTTCCCTGTACGTCTTTTCCTTTCCCCATTCGATTCCTCTATCTAGATTTGTCTTTTCCTCCGTTATCATTTATGTAACTACCCAGTCTGAAAGACTTTAATGTCACCTTCTCCAAAAAGCCTTGTCTGATTTTTCCCCCTGACAAAATAATTACTTTCATCTTTATACTATAATAATGTTTTACGTAGCTTTATACTATTTACTGCTTTTTAAAGCAGCAGTAGGCATATGTAGCAAGCTTTAAAATTTGCCTATAATTTTCATAGATATTCTCTCAATTGGATTAAACCCTACAGAGTACCTAGCACAGATAGTCTATATTAGCACATGGCCCTGAGTAAGTCATTGCTAGAATCCAGGTGTTTTGATTAGTAATTCGGCAATTTTCCCAGTTACTGTGTGTTCCCCATTAGGTGTTGCACACATTTTCCAGGTGCTATACTAATATTCAGAAGCATTACAATTGTCATTGTAAGCGAATCACATCTTGGGCCAGCTGGTCCTACCACTGGGAGCCTTATGGCAGGATACAACAAGCTGGTCTACCTGGGTTCAGTGGACAGCTTTGCTGATCAAAAAGACTGCTTGTAGCCCTGGCCAGTGTGGCTCAGTTGTGAGCATCATCCCATGCACTGAAAGGTTGCCCGTTTGATTCCCCGTCAGGGCACATGCTCAGGTTTAGGTTTGGTTCCCGTTCGGGATGCATATGGGAGGCAACTAATAGATGTTTCTCTCTTTCCCTTCCTTTCTCTCTCAAATTAATAAAAACATATTTTTAAAAAAGACTGCTTGCCCAGCTGGTATGGTTCAGTGGTTGAGCATCGACATATGAACCAGGAGGTCATGGTTCAATTCCCGGTCAGGGCACATGCCTGGGTTTCAGGCTTGATCTCCGGCAGGGGTCCCGCAGGAAGCGGCTGATGATGGTTTGCTTTCACATTGATGTTTCTCTCTCACTCCCTTCCTGTTTCTCTAAAAATCAATAAAAAAAATCTTTGCCCAGCTGGCGTGGCTCAGTGGTTGAGTGTCGACCTATGAACCAGGAGGCCACAGTTCCATTTCCAGTCAGGGGCACATGCCTGGGATGTGGGCTCAATCCCCAGTGTGGGGCGTGCAGGAGGCAGCCAATCAATGACTCTCTCTCATTGATGTTTCTATCTCTCTCTCCCTCTCCCTTCCTCTCTGAAATCCTTCCTCTCTTATTTGCTTTTCTAAATGCACTTAGAATTCCTCCATTATTTAAATATAAAATAAATATCAATTTAAAAAATCATAAAACTTCAAACATACACAAAAATAGAGTAGTACAATGACCTCCTATATACCCATCACCCATATTAAATAGAAGATTTTCCTGCAGTTGTTTAAACACCCTTGATTTATCCCTCCCTCATTTATTTTTAGAGAGAGTAGAAGGGAGGGAGGGAGAAAGAGAGAAAAACATTGATGCAAGAGAGGCACATCGATTGGTGCCCTGACCAGGCTGGGGATCAACTTGCAACCTTGGTATGTGTCCTTGACCAGGAATTGAACCTAAGGACTATTTGGTCCTCAGGCCAATGTTCTAACCATTTGAGCACACCGGCCAAGGCAACATCTTGACTTTTTTTAGCTGACATGTTGTAAACCAAATTCTAGACATTTAATTTCACCCCTATATTTTAGTATTTTTTTTACATAATATTTGAAATCTTAAAAACCTGGATTCTTAGCTTTAGTAGGTCAATGACTCAGAACAGATTAATATTTTACTGAACCCTATTAAGTGTAGTTAAACATAACACTAAATTCAATTCTGTTCAACACAGGGAGCTGGAATATCCAGCAAATGTTTATTTTAAGAGTATGTTCTCAAAGGGAGAAATGTTTTTGCTTTAAATAAAGCAGATTTGTTGCTGAATTAAATTTCTACTTGTTACCTATAAAGTCTCTGAGGGGTAGCAATCTAGGAACTAAAGGTCTTTTCCCTTGTTCTTATTGCTCTATAAAATAATAAAAATATATACTTAGCCCTAACTGGTTTGGCTAGAGCATCAGCCTGCGGACTGAAGGGTCCCAGGTTCGATTTCGGTCAAGGGCATATACCTTGGTTGCGGGCACATCCCCAGTAGGGAGTGTGCAGGAGGCAGCTGAATTAATGTTTCTCTCTCATCAATGTTTCTAACTCTCTATCCCTCTCCCTTCCTCTGTAAAAAATCAATAAAATATATTTTAAAAAATATATATATAAATTTTATTTGCTTTTCTAAATGCACTTAGAATTCCTCCATTTTTTACCCTTCATTTGGAGAGAGAAAAAGTGAACAATTCAGTTGTATTTCAGATTTAACAGCAAGATACTAGAAGGGGTTGGACTTGTCATGAGTTTTAGACTCCTGGAAACACTGAATACCTCAGATATATTTTGAGATTATGAAAATGGAAGCTACTTTTATACTAGTTCAAAATCTGGCTCTGTCATTTACTAGTTCTGTGACTCTGGGTAAGTTATTTAATCTTTCTGAGATTGGTTTCACCTGCACAATGGAGATTATTCCTTCTAACTGGGGTGGTTTTGAACATCAAATGAGACCCAGGCCTAGGAACTGATCTGCATATACATGCTCATTGATAGGAGAGGGGGCATGGATGATCAATGGCAAAAGCATGATGGGAACGTTGGCTATAAATATATGGAAAAAGTGAAATTTGACCCTATCTTATGCCATTAACTAAAATCAATTCTGGGTGCAATTACAAGCCTCAATCTGAAAGGCAAACCTATGTAACTCGTAAAAAGAGAGTATCTTCATGACCTTGGGGTGAGGGAGGGTTTCTTTCCTTTTTTAAAAAAAAAATTATCTTTATTGTTGAAAGTATTGCAGATGTCCTCTTTTTTCCTTCCATTGTGCCCCTCCATCCCACTCCCAGCCCATCCCCATGGAAAATTAAGAACTTATATTTATCAAAGGTCAACACAAAGAGAGAAGATATTAAACAGAAGTCATTGGCAATACATACTAGTAACTGACACTACAGTACTATGTAAATACTTAATAACATGCACAAGAAAAGTGTACCGTAGGAGCTCCAACCCAGGGAGCGCCACGCTGTTCTTTGCTAGTCCGAAAAAACCACACAGGGGGACCAGCGGGGAAAGACACAGCCTTTATTACTGACCTCTGGCAGCCCATAGCAGCCGCTCGGGTGAGTTTCTGGACTTGGCAAGAGTAGGCTGGGCGCTTATCTAGCAGAACCTAGATAAGGGAAAGGCTGCAAGCAGACCAAGGACAGAGCCTGGTGAAGCTTGTTTGCTACCAAGGACGCGGGAAACACTCCGTTCCTGCTGCTGTGCTCCTCAGACGGGGAGGGGGAATTGGGCCATATCCTGGCCTGACCCTACAATAAGTCAATAGAAATATAGGCTCAAAACTTGAACAGTCTCTTTGCACAAGAGAATCTCCAAATAGTAAATAAACACAAGACAAGTGTTCAATGTCATGTGTGATAAATATAAAACAAACCCAGTATACTCGTCTACCCACGAGATTGGCCAAAAATGAAGAAATTCTCACAATTGGAGCATTAGAATGGAGATGGAGTTACAGAAAGGCTACATTGCTGATAGGAGTGTTAATTTTGAGAAGAGTTTTGAAAATAATTTGGCATTATCTAGTAAATTTAAGAAAGGTATGCCTAGTAAATTTAAGAAAGGTGTACCCAATTTCCAATAATTCTATTCTTAATCATATGCCTTTAAGGCTGTTTTGCATATAGGCACCAGGATGTATGTACAACCTAGAACAGTGATGGCGAACCTATGACATGCGTGTCAGAGGTGACACGTGAACTCATTTTTTTGGTTGATTTTTCTTTGTTAAATGGCATTTAAATATATAAAAGAAATATCAAAAATATAAATCTTTGTTTTACTATGGTTGCAAATATCAAAAAATTTCTATATGTGACACAGCACCAGAGTTAAGTTAGGGTTTTTCAAAATGCTGACACGCCGAGCTCAAAAGGTTCGCCATCACTGACTTAGAACAATCCAACATGGAAATTCTTCATGGAGGTAGATTATGTTCAGCAAGTGAAACAAGTAACAAGTAACAAAATTCATAGTGTTATTCCATTTGTGAAAAGTTTACAAATAAACTACATTGTTTAAGGGCACATACTTGATTGGTAGTAACATACAGAAAAGCAAGAAATTGGCCCTAGCCGGTTTGGCTCAGTGGATAGAGCCTCGGCCTCCGGACTGAAAGGTCCCGGGTTCGATTCCGGTCAAGGGCACGTACCTGGGTTGCGGGCACATCCCCAGTAGGAGATGTGCA
>NW_005369027.1:1934688-1944365 GCF_000412655.1 Myotis brandtii | reverse complement strand
GTGACGAGCGCTGTTGGGAACGAGGGAGACTTCCCATCGGTTCTGCAACACCCGGGGGTTCGTCCCCGGGGGAAGGGGGGTCCTGGCTCCGTGCCGGCTGGAGAGATGGTGCGGAGAGTCCCGCCTGGGGGCGGGCTCGGGCCGGTGGGGCCGTGGGCGGCTCCTGCCTTCGGTCAGAGCAGGATGCGGGGTCCCTGGGAGCCCCGACTTCTGGTTCAGGGAAGGAAAAACGGGCGCTGGGTTGCCTCGGGCAGTGAACCTGCCAGCGGACGGGCCGCTTTGCCAAGTGCTTTATTTTTCCGCACTTGCTTTTGCCATCGGTGTGCCGACCATACTCCCGCCCCTCACAGCAGTGATGAGAGTATGTGTGGGGTGGCGTCTGAATTTCTGAGTAAGCTGGGAATACAGTTTGGGGGAGAGGAAAAAAATACCTTTTTGTCAACCGAAAATAGCCATTGAGATCAGTTGTGTGAAATGTCTCGGTTAACTTGTGATTCAGCCGAATCAGCTGTGCAGGAACCTCCCTGTGAGGTTGGACCCCGTTTTTATTTCCTGGGGAAAAGGAAGGAGTCATGCAACATAGGCCGAGAGTTGTAATGAAAAAAACAAGTTAAAATGAGTGGAAATTGAGTGGCTATTTCTCAGTGTGTTTTTATATACTTGTCATGGTTGTTACTCGTGATACTGGAATCTTAGAATTTTAACTACCTTTTATTTTGTTGCCAATATAATTCTGAACTTTTTTATTTTTTTGCCTTGGAATTCATCTTTGGATGGTTCCTGCTAGCCACCTATTGCATGAGACCCTTAAACATGTTGTCTAATAGTCTAAACTTATCTCTACAGAAATTCATGAAAAAAACAACAAAGCAAAACAAAAGCTCATTCTCCCTGAAAAGGGGTACATTGAAAGTAAAACAAATACCAGAGACTAGCCAGTTTGCAGGATCTTGGGGATAATTCATTAACTAGGACTGGAGTGGGCATGATAGAGTTCTCTAGCGCGTGTGAGAGAGACATAAAGAGAAGTTGTAGGTCAGTTAGGAAGACTAATTTGTCCACCAAGGAAACGCAAGCAGCCGTTGGTTTTATAGGGAAGGAAAGGGTTTGTACTAGTATATTGTTCAATGTCATGTCTTGCAAATGAAGTTGGACTCCTTTCTTGTGCTTTCAGCTACAAAAGACCCCACAGCCGTAGAGAGAGCAAACTTGTTAAACATGGCTAAACTGAGCATCAAAGGACTCATTGAATCTGCTCTCAGCTTTGGCCGCACTTTGGATTCTGACTATCCCCCCTTGCAGCAGTTCTTTGTTGTTATGGAACACTGTCTGAAACACGGTCTTAAAGGTATCATTTTTAAAAATTAATTAACTTTAAGATCATTTCCCCCTCCCCCAATCTTAAACATCCTTAGAAATGTGGTGGTTTTGAGGCCATAATTACTGTTACTTTATATTTTAAAATACTCGGTGGGTTGGTTTTGGGAGAAAATGTCCTACTGTTTTATGTTTTGAAATGGGTGGTCTTAGAAAATGCTTACTTGATTGTGTTTGGTTAAAAAGCATATTTAATTTTTAAAATTTTCAACATACCCTGAATTGGTTTCCATCTTCTAGGACAGTGATAGCGAACCTATGACACGCGTGTCAGAGATGACACGTGAACTCATTTTTTTGGTTGATTTTTCTTTGTTAAATGGCATTTAAATATATAAAATAAATATCAAAAATATAAATCTATGTTTTACTATGGTTGCAAATATCAAAAAATTTCTATATGTGACACGGCACCAGAGTTAAGTTAGGGATTTTCAAAATGCTGACATGCTGAGCTCAAAAGGTTCGCCATCACTGGTCTAGGACATTTATGGAATTATTTTAAAAATGTTAAATTTGGTGATTCTGATATGAACTCTTCTCATTAGTTTGAGCCCTATTGAACAAATACATTAAAATAGTTGATTGCTGAGCCCTCCTGGCATGGCTCAGTGGTTGAGCATCGACCTATGAACCAGAGGTAACGGTTCGATTCCCAGTCAGGGCACATGTCCAGGTTGCGTGCTTGATCCCAGTAGGGGGCTTGCAAGAGGCAGCTGATTAATGATTCTCTTTCATCATTGATGTTTCTATCTCTCCCTCTACTTTCCTCTCTGAAATCAATAAAAAAATAAAATAAAATAAATTAAAATAGTTGATTGTTGAAATCTAAACCTCCTTAGTGCATGGGAGCATGTCTTCTGGATTGGATTATTGTAGAAATGTGAGTGCTCCCTGAAAACAATGATAATAGTGAATATTCTTCTATACAGTTCATATTGAATAATGTGTATAAAATATTTGTATTATATTTAGTTATTTAACATATGTTGTGTAATACCAGTTCTTTCACTTTAAATAACTACTTGCCATGACCTTTTCGGTGGGGTTCAGGACCTGAAGGAGGGGCCGACACACAAATGAAAATACTATACAAGAAATACGGATATAGAAGGCATTGTGGGCCAGGTGGAGCCTCTTTCTTGAAGACGCACACCTACTTCTGGCCTGGTCTATTTTTTTTTACTTGAATACACATTTGCGCTTTAGCAATGCATACATACAGGCTATCAAAGGTAACATTTGGTAAACAGTAAAAGGATTATCAGGTTAGGGAATTGCCTTGAGCCACCACTGTCTCAACAGACGAGGTGCTTAGCCGCAGCCCTGCTAATGCCCAAGGTCTGTGGTCGGCAAACTGCGGCTCGCGAGCCACATGTGGCTCTTTGGCCCCTTGAGTGTGGCCACGAAGTTTCAATCGCACTATACGTGCGCGCCCGCACGTGGTATTTTGTGGAAGAGCCACACTCAAAGGGCCGCAGTTTGCCTACCACCGCCCAAGGTCCATCGGCCTTCCGCGTTCCTTGGTGCATTGACAGTATTGGCAAGTGGTGGCTTCCCGCACTTCTAATAACAGTTGTTGACAGTTTTGGTCTTTAATTCATATTATCAGCATCTGTGTAGAGGGCTATATAAGTTATATTAAGGTGACTATTATAAAGCAAAAGAAGCTTGGTTTTTTGTTTGTACTTGGAGCCTGAGTAGGTTAGGATGGCTTAGAAGTTCTGACTATGGTGCATGAAAGTGTGGGTTAATGTAAAAAACAAAAGAGGATATTTATCTAAATATGGTTTTAATAAACTGAGAAGGAGTCTTGGCACCAAAATTTGAGAAACCCTATGTGACGTTATTAATGTACTCATTTCTTTTTCTTTAAAATTTTTATTAATTTATTTTTATTGAGATATAATTGACAACATATTTCAGTTATACAACAAAATGATTTGATATTAGTATATGTTGTGAAGTGATCACAAGTCTAGTTAACATCATCACCATATGTAGTTACAAGTTTTTTTCTTTTCTTTTTTTTTTTTAATATATTTTATTGATTTTTTACAGAGAGAGAGGGAGAGAGATAGAGAGTTAGAAACATCGATGGGAGAGAAACATCGATCAGCCGCCTCCTGCACATCTCCTACTGGGGATGTGCCCGCAACCCAGGTACATGCCCTTGACCGGAATTGAACCTGGGACCTTTCAGTCCGCAGGCCGACGCTCTATCCACTGAGCCAAACCGGTTTCGGCTACAAGTTTTTTTCTTGTATTGAGAACTTTTAAGATTATTTTCTTAGCAACTTTCAAATATAATACAGTATTATTTATTTAAATATATTTCTTTATTGATTTCAGAGAGGAAGGGAGAAGGAGAGAGATAGAAACATCAATGATGAGAGAGAATCATTGATTGGCTGCCTCCTGCACACCCCACACTGGGGATGGAGCCCGCAACCCAGGCATGTGCCCTTGGCCAGAATCGAACCCAGGACCCCTCAGTCCGCAGGCCAATGCTCTATCCACTGAGCCAAGCCGGCCAGGGCAATACAGTATTATTTAAGTTTATATATTTATTTTCCTCTTGTAGCTTATGTTTTGTATACATTGAAGAGAAGATTAGAAGCAGCAAAAGTGGGTCAGATTGGCAGCTAAGAGCAACTCATCAGGAAATACTCGAAAGGGTCTCCTATTAAAATGCAGCAACGTCTCATTATTGAGGTGGTTAGTCATATATATTTTTTAATTTTAAATTTTAAATTTTTTTTCGATGTATAAATACATTTAATTTAAGGTGAGATGGCTTCTTTTTCCTGGAGTTCCTGGGGGAGAGTAATAGGCTTCTCTGCCCAAAGTAAAGATCTAAATTTAAATTTTTAAAAAATACTTTTATTGATTTCAGAGAGGAAGGGAGAGGGAGAGAGAGAGAAACATCAGTGATGAGAGAGAATCATTGATTGGCTGCCTTCTGCACATACCACACTGGGGAATCGAGCCTGCAACCTGGGCATGTGTTCTGGGGAATCAAACCTTGACTTCCTGGTTCATAGGTAAATTGAGCCATGCTGCCTGGGCTATACTTCTTAAATGTGATCATCATATACACTTCTACAGATACTGAAGGTCTAATTATGGTAATTCTTGTATACAATATAGTAGTGCTAGCTATAGTCATCATATTATACATTACATCCCCATGATTTATTTGGCTCCTTCAGTCATTTTATCCACCCCTACCCTCTGCCTTTGGCAACCACCAGTCTCTTCTCTGTATCTATGAGTTTGTTTGTTTTTTAGCTTCCACTTTTTAATTAAAGGCTTATGATAATTTAAAAAATATGTCAATAGAGAAATCTACTCTTTTTGTACATGCATCAAATAACTTAGAAGCACATAGAGCAAAAACACAGTTTCCCTTCATTTTCCTCCCTAAAGGGAATTCTTGTCATTCTTCTAGCTCTTTCCTTTTGTTTCTTTTTTCTTTTACTCTAAATAGAGTTGCGCTATAAGTGTTATTCTGTGACTTCCCTTTTCTCCTCTCTTAAAAACAACAACAACAACAACATGATGGTACGCATGGCTTGGTGATGTGTCCATTTATGTAAGTGTCCTTATCACACTTGTAGTGGTTATATCCTGTTTCATCGTATATGTACACCATAACTTTTAAAAAAATATATATTTTATTGATTTTTTACAGAGAGGAAGGGAGAGGGATAGAGAGCTAGAAACATCGATGAGAGAGAAATATCGATCAGCTGCCTCCTGCACCCCCCCACTGGGGATGTGCCTGCAGCCAAGGTACATGCCCTTGACCGGAATCGAGCCTGGGACCCTTCAGTCCGCAGGCCGACGCTCTGTCCACTGAGCCAATCCGGTTAGGGCACACCATAACTTTTTAAGTATTCTCCTCTTAATGTACACTTAGTTTCCAGTTTTTTACTATTAAAATTGTGCTGTAAGGTCATCTTTGGGTATATATGTTTGTGCACATGTGCTAGGATTTCTTTAGAATTCCTAGGTGTAGAATTACTGGGTTAAAATAAGCAAATGGCATCTATGAAGGTTTCACTAATTTATCAAATAACAGTGAATGTGTTTGTTTCCCCACATTTTTGCCTGTTCTTGATACTATCAGTCTTTTTGAAAAGTTCCTTTGTATTTTAAAAAATAGCAGAAACTTAGATTTTTATTTCCCCCCAACCTGCTGAAATGGAATTTGCCAAAAGATGGCCAAAATAATTAAATTTTAGACTCTTTTCTGAATGTATTTTCCTTTACTTCAAAGGATAACACGAGGCATGTCCTAATAGTCATGGGCTTATTTTGGTGAATCACTTTAAAGCTCCTTTGTGCCGATTGACTTACGAGGCATGTCCTAATAGTCATGGGCTTATTTTGGTGTATGGAATGATGCTTCAACCAACAAAGCCACCTGGCCAGGGCTTAATGGGCTTATTTTGGTGAATCACTTTAAAGCTACTTTGTGCCGATTGATTGTTCTCCCCCAAGGAAAAGTCGCCTATCTTTGTGGTTGTCCACGGCTGGTGCATGTTATAGGCACACGGGATCTGCAGGAGAGCTGGTCAGTCTTAAGAAAGAAATGGATAGTGATTTCATGGTTTTATATTACCCGAACCTCAGAAGAAAATAAAAGGAAAAGTAAAGCCACAATTTTTACATGTTTAAAAGTAAAGTGACTTTTGTCCTGGTTTACTTAATAAACTGATAAAGATCAGCCTTTATTTTGGTACTGGTAAATAATGAGCCCTTATTACAGTATTTTTTTTTTCACCGTAATTACCTGCCTGCATATTTCTGATAAGGACAAATATCAGGATCCTGGTTAACAGGCTCTTCTTGATCAACAGGGCTGTGGTGATTAAAGAGGTAAGGTCTCTGAATAATTGTATGTTGTTAGAAATGTTGAAACTAAATATTTCAAAGGAAGTTAGTACAGTTATATACATATGTTGAAGTCATATTCATCACATTTTCTTTTTTTCAGTAAGAAAATCATTTTTGAGTTATAATAAAACTATCTGGGGTCCTTTGGAACTGGTGGAGAAGCTGTACCCAGAAGCAGAAGAAATAGGGGCCAGTGTCCGGGATTTACCTGGTCTTAAGTAAGGAATCTTATTACTTGCTCATTTCTAACCACAGAAGTGTATATATATATTTTTTATTTTTAATATTTTTATTGATTTCAGAGAGAAAGAGAGAGGGAAAGAGAGAGGTAGAAACATCAATGATGAGAGAGAATCACTGATTGGCTGCCTCCTGCACGCCCCCCACTGGGGACCTAGCCCTGCAATCCAGGCATGTGCCCCTGACCGGAATTGAACCCGGGACCCTTCAGTCCGCAGGCTGACACTCTATCCACTGAGCAAAACTAGCCAGGCCACAGAAGTATATTTACTGTTCCTTAAAAGTACCTCACATTCTACTTCTGTGATGGTGAACCTATGACACGCGTGTCAGAGATGACACGCGAACTCATTTTTTTGGTTGCTTTTTCTTTGTTAAATGCCATTTAAATATATAAAAGAAATATCAAAAATATAAATCTTTGTTTTACTATGGTTGCAAAAAAAAAATTTTAAAAAAATTTCTATATGTGACACGGCACCAGAGTAAGTTAGGGTTTTTCAAAATGCTGACACGCTGAACTCAAAAGGTTCGCCATCACTGTTCTAGTTTATCTTCTCTTGGCCTTAAATAGCTTTCTTCCATTCTCTCCTAATAAAATTCTGTTCAATCTTTATGGTTCATCTCAGATTTCATTTCTTTTATGGTTTTTCTTAGCCCTGTCAGTAAGAATTAACTGTTAAATACTCTAATCACTATAGTCATTCCTTATTATATCACTTACTGGAGGCCCAGTGCACAAAATTCGTGCACAAATACAGTCCCTAGGCCTGGCCTGCGATCAGGGTCATCTTCCTTGGCAGCCAGCCCTACCTCCCGCCGCCACCCACCCCCAGTTCCCTGTTCCCCATCAGGTGATCAGAGCCTGCCTGCGTGGGGAAGGGACCGAGAGGTTGGCCGGCAGGCCCCAATAGGGCAATCGGGGCCTGCGGGCTGGGGGCAGCTCCTGCATTGAGCGTCTGCCCCCTGGTGGTCAGTGCGCGTCATAGCGACCAATTGTTCTGCTGTTGGGTCAATTTGCATATTACCCTTTTATTATATAGGATTTTAGTTCAGCATTGTAATGCACGAAGTTGCAAGTCCTTTTAAGGTAGGATGTGTCAATTATGCATTTCTGTTTCCTAAGTGTTAAGCTACTTTGCAGTAATAGGCAGTCAGTCAGTAACAGTAACAGTTTGTTGGAGACTGATTAGGCTAAATCCAGGCAAAGGCTCAGGATGTTCTAAGTTCTCAGATAAGCCATTTATGTAACACTAGAGGCCTGATGCATGAAATTTGTGCAAGGGGCTTCCCACGCCGCGGTGGCGGCTGACTCTGCCTTGGCCCCCGCTGCTGTGGCTTCATCCAGAAGGTCGTCCAGAAGGATGTCTGGTCTAATTAGCATATTACGCTTTTATTATTATGGATAAGACATGTGCAAATTACTTTCTTTCTCTGAAAATTAGGACCTATAGGGTTCCCTGCCTGTTTCACTCGACAAATGTATATGAAGTGTCCTAAAAGCTGAATATCCTAGCTAATAACTCACGATTGTTGAAATTTTTGCAGTCATAAAGTGTTCTTAAGGCAAAGATCTTACACTTGTCATGATATGACTAAGATGTAAGAGCTCCCTTTAGTATATCTTAATTCTTGTAAATGAGATAACTTTTTTATGTTTAGCATTTCCTGTCAGATCATCAGTTTGCTTTCTTTTAGACAGGTTTACAATTTAGGGTTTATATGTTATAGGGAATATGGTAGTGTTTTCTGGCTATCACAATATCTAAATGTTTACAAGTTATACTTAATCAAGTGATATACAGTAAGCAGCTACTATTAAGCACTGCATCAGGGTAATAAGATAATTATTTTACATGAATTATTTCATTTAGTGCTTAAATCAGTCTTCTAGGGTACAGATTATTCTAATAAGTGTATAGATGTGAAAATAAAGGTTAGAGAAATTATAGTTAATAAATGGCAGAGTCAGGATTCAAACCCAATTTTTATTTTATTTTGTTTTTAAAAAAATATTTTTATTGATTTCAGAGAGGAATGGAGAGGGAGAGAGATAGAATCATCAATGATGAGAGAATCATTGATCAGCTGCCTCCTGCACACCCCACACTGGGGATCGAGCCTGCAACCTGGGCATGTGCCCTGACCAGGAATCAAATCTCTTGGTTCATAGGTCAGTGCTCAACCACTGAACCACGCTGGCCAGGCTCAAACCCAGTTTTTAGAATTAAATAGCAAGTGATATTACATTTGATGTTTCTTATTTTTATTTATTTAAAAAAAATTTACAGTTTTATTTTTCAATTACAATTTACATTCAGTACTATATTAGTTTCAGGTGTACAGCATAGTGACACTTGATGTGTTTTTTATTTTCTCTTTATGTATTTGTATTGATTTCATAGAGGAAGGGAGAGAGAGAGAGCGATAGAAACATCAATGATGAGAGAGAATCATTGATTGGCTGCCTCCTGCATACCCGCTCCTGGAGATCGAGTCCCCTACCTGGGCATGTGCCCCTGACTGGAATCGAACCTGGGACCTTTCTGTCCACAGGCCGGCTCTCTATCCACTGAGCCAAACCTGCTAGGGCTGCTTTTTTATCTTTATAAATGATAGAACTTGGATAAGAGAGGTATGAGACTTAATATTTAAGGACAATTGATTAAAAGAAACATTTGAAAAATAGCAAGAAGCCTGGTGATTTCTCTCTAATTACCAGTGTGGCACCTTCTTAGCTTTGTTATGCTTTTTTAAAAAAGATGTTTTTATTGATTTTAGAAAGAGGAAGGGGGAAGGAGAGAGGGAGAGAGAGAGAGAAACATTGATGAGAAAGAATAATGTAAGACGGGAAACCATAAAAATACTAGAGGAATCCAAAGGCAACAAAATCTCAGACATATGCCGAAGCAATTTCTTCACTGATACAGCTCCTAGGGCATTGGAAACTAAAGAGAAAATAAACAAATGGGACTACATCAAAATAAAAAGCTTCTGCACAGCAAAAGAAACCATCAACAAAACAACAAGAAAGCCCACTGCATGGGAGAACATATTTGCCAATGTTATCACCGATAAGGGTTTAATCTCCAACATTTACAGGGAACTCATACAACTTAACAAAAGGAAGATAAACAACCCAATCAAAAAATGGGCAA
>NW_005369027.1:1891208-1934451 GCF_000412655.1 Myotis brandtii | reverse complement strand
ATCCCACTTCTAGGAATATATCCCAAGAAACCAGAAACACCAATCAGAAAGGATATATGCATCCCTATGTTCATAGCAGCACAATTTACCATAGCAAAGATCTGGAAACAGCCTAAGTGCCCATCAGCAGATGAATGGATTAGAAAACTGTGGTACATATACACAATGGAATACTATGCTGCTGTAAAAAAGAAGGATCTTACCATTTGCAACAGCATGGATGGAACTGGAGAGCATTATGCTAAGTGAAATAAGCCAGTCAGTGAAAGAAAAATACCACATGATCTCACTCATTTATGGATAATAAAGACCATTATAAACTGATGAACAAAAATAGATACAGAGGCAGAGCAGCATTAAACAGACTGTCAAACTACAGCAGGAAGGCTGGGGAGGGTTGGTGGGGTGGTAAGAGATCAACCAAAGGACTTGTATGCATGCATATAAGCATAACCAATGGACACAAGACACTGGGGGGTAGGGGAGGCTGGGGGAAAAAAAGAAATATAGTCAATAGTATTGTAATAATGATGGTGTCAGATGGGTACTAGACTTAATCAAGGGATCACTTCATATGTTATATAAGTTATATAAATGTCTAACGACTATGCTGTACACCTAAAATTAATACTCAATGTAAACTGTAACTGAAAAATAAAATTTTAAATAAATTAAAAACAAAACAAAAAAAAAAACACAAAGATCGGCTATCTCCTGCACGCCCCCTACTGGGGATCAAGCCTGCAACCTGGGCATATGCCCTGACACGGAATTGAACCAGTGACTTCCTGGTGCATTGGACCGAAGCTCAATCGAGTCCTACCAGTCATGATAATTTACATTTGGCTACAGTGTTAATTATTTTTTGAAGGCATTATACTGCCTATTGATGTATTTTGCATATTCATTTTATAGAAGGCTAAGTCCATCTGAAAAAATATTTCTTGTAGAAATATTCTCACTTTTTAGAGAGTCATTTATCTCAAAGCTTTAAATGGTACCTAGACGTCCTATAGGTGCAAATTTACCTTAGAGATTTAAATAGCTCACAGGGATTGGTTTGCATGCTCAAAGAAGCTAGTTTAAAACTATAGAAACTAAGACAAAACTATGATAAATTGCCTTTTTAAAAAATTAATGTACCTCAACAGAGATAGAACATACGGTTTATGTTCTTTGGGCTGGGACTATTTTCTTATCAGTTGGTTTTACTTTTCAGGACCCCCCTGGGTCGTGCAAGAGCATGGCTTCGTTTAGCCCTCATGCAGAAAAAAATGGCTGATTATCTTCGTTGCTTAATTATTCAAAGGGATCTCTTGAGGTTAGTACCATTAAGTCATGTTCATTTTCATTTTTTATTTCATTGATATCCTGTCTCCCAAAAAGCATTAAAGATGTGAAAAAGCACTCGTAAAATACAAGATGGCATAAACACAGGGAGGAGCGAAACGAGTGAGAAAACCATGGTGGAGATGTAACATTGATTAGGAACTAGCTTAAAAAATGATAAGGAAGAAATTTATATTTCTAAGTTTCCTTTTTTTAAGCCTAATATACATCTTTTTTCTAAATTACAGTTAATTTTATGAATAAAAATATATAGTGAAATTTGGGGCTTTAATTCAAGGGATCTCTTTAGATCTTGAATATCCAACTACTGCTTTGAAAGCCAAGTGCCTACGACAGACTTTCAAAGTAAGATAATCAGTTCTTAAAGGGAGTGGGGCCCATGGTAGCCCCTCAATTCACCCTTGTTCTTTTAGAGTACTTGTCTGATGTTTGGGAGAATTTTGTCATTTTTGGTTTTACTTGTGACTCCAGTTCATCTTCGTTTTCCCATTTTGTAAATGAGAATGACTATACTTTAAACACCTGCAATTTCTCAATAATATTCTGAAGTGATTAAATACTATACAAGGGACTTTAAAAATTTTTTTAAAAAAAATTTATTTTAGAAGAAGGGAGAGAGAGAGAGAGAGAGAGAGAGAGAGAGAGAGAGAGAGAAACATTGATTGGTTGCCTTTCCCAAGTGTCCCGACCAGGGATCAAACCTGCAACCAGGTATCGAACCTGCTACTTTTTGGTACAGTGCATGGATGATGCTCCAACCAAGTGAGCTACACCAGCCAGGGCTACATTGGACTTCTTGAGGAAGGCATGAGTCAGTGATAACTAGTTCTTTGAATATAAATTGTCAAATATTAGTTTTTTTTAAAAAAATATTTTTATTGATTTCAGAGAGGAAGGGAGAGAGATAGAAACATCAGTGATGAGAGAGAATCATTGATCAGTTGCCTCCTGCATGCCACTCACCAGGGATCGAGCCAGCAACCCAGGCATGTGCCCTTGACCAGAATTGAACCCAGGGACCCTTCAGTCTGCAGGTCAACACTCTTATTCACTGAGCCAAACCAGCTAGGGCTCAAGTATTAGAGTGTTTTTAAAAAATATATCTTATTTATTTATTTTTTAAATTGATTTCAGAGAGGAAGGGCTAGGGAAAGAGAAAGAGAAACATCAGTGATGAGAGAGACTCATTGATTGGCTGCGTCCTGCATACCCTCTATTGGGGATCAAGCCCACAACCCAGGCATGTGCCCTTGACCGGAATCCAACCTGGGACCCTTCAGTCCGCAGGCTGACGCTCTGTCCACTGATCAAAATTGGCTAGGGTTCAAGTATTAGTTTTTAAACTGTCTGGTTTCTTTCACAGATCTCTTATTTGAACATTTTTTTTAAGAATATAGATATCCATAGGTATCTTTTATTGGTTGTTTATTAAGAACATTTGCAATACACATTTCAAATGCACTGACTTGAACATAGGTTTTGAAATGTTTCATATATTCATTTCCTTATCTTAGTCTTTCTCCCAAGGGTCTTATATCCTAGAATTGAAAATTCAACTCTAATAAAAAGTGTTGTAATCATATCAGTAACAGTCTTTTGAGAGTTGCAAACATTCTAGGCCTCAATGATGCCTCTTTTTCTTTTGATCTCTCTCTGCTTTTCTTCTCTCTCACTCAGAATTTCTTTTTCAATTTTATATCCTTCAGTCTGTCTTTTATGTTTTCTGCATAGACATTTAAATTTCAAAAAATTTAAATTATTCACATATAGAAAGGCTAATTTGAAGATACCTAATATTTTTGGTTCCATGTTTGTAATTAGGTGCTGAGATTTTAAATTTTAGTTTTTGAAATAAATTTGTGATTTACGGTTTTTATTATTTTAATTTTCACAGTGAATTCTATGAATATCATGCACTAATGATGGAAGAAGAAGGAGCAGTAATTGTTGGGCTACTGGTTGGCCTGAATGTGATAGATGCTAATCTGTGTGTAAAGGGAGAGGATTTAGACTCACAAGTAAGTAGAAGTGACTAGTACCCAATGCAGAGTGTTTGCAGTTTGCACTGCTCCACTTTGATACAGGTCTTACTCTATAAGTTGTAAACAGTGCTGTTAAACAGTAAAGGAAAATTAAGAATGAAATTTATTTGTATGTTAAAGGTACATCTGATATTTCTCCCCTTTAAATAGAAATAACTTTATTTATAAATTCAGGTCGGAGTGATTGATTTTTCCATGTATTTAAAGAATGAAGATGATATTGGAAATAAAGAAAGGTATGATTTCCATAAGTTACTTCACATGTATTTTTTTATGTAGCTCTTTATAATCAGTATGAGGTCCATCTATTTACCATGTGGTTTTTATTTCATTTATTTGTGTGTATTTCCTGCTTTGTTTAGTTTTCACTCCATTTGTAAGCTTTACAAAGCAAAAACCACTTGGAAGGAGGCTTTAGTATGATGTGTAACTTCTGGTTTACATGTTAATAGTTAATAGACCCATTTTAATAGTTAGCTGTGTATTGTGATAAAAGGGATGAAAGCTTATTCACAAGCTTACATACATATGCTGGTTTATTTCAAGAGCTAATTGTGTTTGTTTGTTTATTTAAATTGTGTTTAAATTTAAAATATACTTACTCCTACTGAAAAGAGAAGATAATTATGTAATATAATAGAGGTGCTAATTATTGCTATGGCAGTCATAATATATAAATGTACCGAAGTAACATGTTGTATGCCTTAAATTTACAGTGTTATATATCAATATATTTTAATAAAAAATAAACCATAATGATGCAAAATTTTTAAAAAATATACTAATGATATTGTTAAATCTAGTATTAGCAAGTAATTTATTTAACAAAGATTATAATTATTTAGTACACAGTTTACTACTACATGATTATGAAGATTCTTGAATTTTACTTTAAAGGCAAAATAATGTTTTACCATTATGACTTTACAATTTTAGATGATATAGATATTATTTTTGGCACCCAATAAATACCTTTCCAATTAGCACAAAACTACTTTTCTCCCCTCTAGGAATGTTCAAATAGCTGCCATATTAGACCAGAAGAATTATGTTGAAGAATTAAATAGACAACTGAAGTAAGTATTATGGATACTTGGAATACTTAGTACATTTATGACTATTGTATTAGGGTCCCCCTCTTTTCAGGCCAGCTTAACCCTATTCCCTCTACACATCTTTGAGAAGCGGTTGAGGAGACATAGAAAATCTAAATTAAGTATATAGAGAATTATTGGAGAGAATTCATTTTCAGTAGAAAATAAGTCAGACTTTAAATAATCTTCAGAGGATTCAAAAAAATAGAATTTCTTACTTATCCCTATACCCTTAAAATAAAGGCTAGCCCTGGCTGGTTTTGCTCAGTGGATAGAGCATCAGCCTGTGGACTGAAGGGCCCCGGGTTCCCTTCTAGTCAAGGTCACATGCCTGGGTTGTGGGCTGGATCCCCAGTAGGGGGCGTGCAGGAGGCAGCCAATCAGTGATTCTCTCTCATCATTGATGTTTCCATCTCTCTCTCTCTCCCTTCCTCTCTGAAATCAATAAAAATATATTTAAAATAAATAAGTAAATAAAGGCTAGATAGGGTAGAAGTTTATATCATTTTGATGGTTCAAAAATTCATTGAAACTGTCAGTTAATACTCAATCTAGGAAGAATGTCTGAGATCTGTTTGTATGTCTAATCCTATATAATAAAACCCTAATATGCAAATTGACTGGTGGAACGACCTGCGAATGACTGGTTGCTATGATCACTGACCACCACCAGGGGGCAGACGCTCTGACTGGTAGGTTAGCTTGCTGCTGGGGTCCAGCCAATTGGGACTGAGCGAGATAGGCTGGACACGCCCTGGAGCCCTCCTGTCATCCCTCCCTGGCTGGCCAACCTCTCATGTCTCTCCCCAGCTCTGATTGTGCACTGATGGGGTCCCTCGGCCTGGCCTGCACTCTCTTGCAATCCGGGACCCCTTGGGGGATGTCAGAGAGCCGGTTTCGGCCTGCAGGCCAGGCCAAGGGACCCCACTGGTGCACGAATTCGTGCACCGGGCCTCTAGTTTAATATAAATAGAAAAACAATTTTCTTGTTTCACATCTAAACTAAAATGCCAATAGTTGTTTCCGAGGCTGGTATAAAATATTTTGAATCTATTATAGATTTTTACTATAATGTATACAGCATATTACATTTTATTAGAGAAAGTTTGAAATGGTAAAATCAAGCAGGACTTGAAAATTAGATTCAGTAAAAGGTATAATAATGCCCAGTCTTGATGGATTTAAACAAAAATATAAAAAACAAGTTTTTTCATGTAGTGGAACTTGATTTTTGACTATATCCTTGAAAGATGAGGTGTTTACTTAGCTTCAGGCTGATTGGGTACCTGATATTAGGTATCTCATTTGCATTTCTCAAAAATGAGTGATTTTGGGGGTCTTTAAGTTATTATGAAAGTGGAGAGAGGAAATAGAATGGGGCTTCTGTTGATGAATACTGTTTATAAGCGTCATTAAAGCTTATCCTTTAAAAAATAATTTTAAATTTAGTTTTAATAATAGTTATCTTTTTTTAAAAATATTTTATTGATTTTTTACAGAGAGGAAGGGTGAGGGATAGAGAGTTAGAAACATCAATGAGAAACATCGATCAGCTGCCTCCTGCACGCCCCCTACTGGGGATGTGCCTGCAACCAAGGTACATGCCCTTAACCAGAATCGAACCTGGGACCCTTCAGTCTGCAGGCCGACGCTCTATCCACTGAGCCAAACCGGGTAGGGCAATAATAGTTATCTTTATGTGGAATTTCCATTCCTAAATAGTATAAGTAACATGTAAAAGGGACCCTAAGAAGACAAAAAATGAGCAGCATCAATTGAAATTTTAATAGAAATATATTGATTCTTTTGCTACAGTCTTTATTGTTCTAGTTAAATCAAGTTATTCTGACTTAATGAAATTTCCCACACTAAAAAATTCAGACAGGGCAGGTGGTGAATGTCATTCAACATAGAATCCAGGATCACGTACTTTTTCTTGCCTTTGTGAGTTTGAATGAGTTTTTTCTTCATTAATTTCAGCAGCACAGTCAGCAGTCTCCATTCAAGAGTTGATTCGTTGGAAAAGTCAAATACTAAGCTGATTGAAGAGGTATTGTCATCACAGTGCTAGTATTTGTGATCCTTTTTCATGTTCAGTATGAATGTATTAATAAGCGCACACACATTTTCATTGTGATTGAGACGTTTGAGAGAAACCACATATCTCAGGTGAATCTGAATTGTTTCGAGATACTCAACTTCTAGAAGTGAGCTTCAGAGATGAAACTCATACATACCCTTCTGTAAAGAAGCTGTGCTGCTCATTTTAAAATCTGGATGACTTGAATTTAGATGGTGCATATTTTTTATGTATTAAAAACATTTCATTGTTTTTCTAATTAGAAAGTAGTTTTGGTACATATAGAATACTTCACCTATAAAATTACCTACTAAAATGATACTCTCCCTCTTGTTCCACTAGTCAGATTACTTTCTTTTCAAGCATGATCATATTCACCATTTCTCCACCCTCTCATCTGTAAAATTCATCCCACGTGCTCCAGTTTTCTGCATTTTCAAAGTGGCTATCTGGTGGTCCAAGAACCAGAAATTTATCTTAGCGCTTTTTTTAATACTATTTTTATATAACTTTAAAAAATATCTTTCAAACCATAGATGTATTGCTTTATATTTTCAGAATTATTTCGGGTAGAGGAAGAAGTCTGTTATTTTATTAGTGCTATTTTCCATATGAATTGAAATTATTTTTTTTTAAACTTGCCCAATTTTTTTCAACCCAGGGAACACATGGTTGCTTGCATGTCTGCAGTTAAGAATGCATCTTTGTTTTGATAGTTTGGGATTATTAGAAAGAGCTGCTCACTGGTTTGTGCCTCTTCTTGGCCTTAGGCACTCTGTGAAGTTCAAGTTGTATCCGTGATAAATTATTCAGAATTTTCTTGTGAGCCAACATTGTGGAGTGGCCCCTGCTTCCCTTTCCTTGGATCCTTCTTTTTATTCTGGGCCTCAGAGCCAAGCCACTCAGTTATTCATGTTTAATTCTGATGATGAGAGCTGACTCATACTGGCCCTGGTCGCTCAGTGTGCCATGTGTCACAGGGTATCCTATTTGGTTATCATGAATGTCATTTTCAATGGTAGTGAAACTTTTTTTCCTTATAGATATTTCTGTCTTTACACAAGTCTTTACAAAGTTTAGTTGTTTAACACATAATTCTTTATATGCTTACTTAGGCACTTTTTATTCAGGGCATATTGTAAACCAGATAAGCATAGTATATTTCAATTGACATAATATATATTGACTAACAAAAGAAAATAGTAGAAATTAGTAAATTTCTTTCATTGGTATCTTGGGATAATAGGGGCACATTTTTCTTATGAAAGTTTTTGTAGCTGTGAGATTTTCACTAGCTTTAGGATTTTATTTTCTATTATTGATAGCTGTGAACATAACCTGTAAAGCAAGTATAAATAAAGCTGTTTAAATTTTTTTCTTGCCTGTTTCATAATTTTTAGTTAGCAATAGCAAAGAATAATATCATTAAACTTCAAGAAGAAAATCATCAATTACGAAGTGAGAATAAGTTGATTTTAATGAAAACACAGCAGCACTTAGAGGTAAGTAAAGACAGATTGCAAACAGACTGTCTTGTGTCAGAAATTGTTACTTTTTGGGACTTTGGTATAGACTGCGTATTTCTGTGCTGTATTAACAATAGTGGTTATAGAATAAAAAGTTTTCTTCCTAGGTTACCAAAGTGGATGTGGAAACTGAGCTTCAAACATACAAGCATTCTCGGCAGGGGCTAGATGAAATGTACAGTGAAGCCAGAAAGCAGCTTCGAGATGAATCTCAGCTACGACAGGTAGGATACATTAAAGTTATATGAGTATATTAATAACAGTTATTATTATTACTGATATTATTTACCCTTAAGCAAGCACTACTTAAAATCTCTTTCAGCCTTATTTTCCTCAGTGGAATAGCAATCAATCTCATTCCCTTAATCCCCTCAAATTCTTTAAGTTCCCATTGTATCTGTGTTTTTTAAACAGTGTTTTTAAACTGTTACAGTCGGTGTTTGTGAAATAAATAGATTGTGACCAGCATTACAAAAAAGGAAACAGAATAAAATGACGTATTCAAATTTTAGTAAAATCATATTTAAAATTAACTTATTTTTACCTTTTTAAATTATGAAATACAATACCTACAGAAAAATACAAATGTATAGCTTAATGGATTATAATGTAAATACCTGTATAACTACCTCCCAGGTCAAGAAGAGAGAGAGTATTGTCAGCTTTTTCATCCCTTTTGCTATTTGTCTTTAATATTAGGAAACATCTTTTCCTTTTGGTGTAAAATTCTTTGAGAAAAAATTTTGAGTTATCTTGGCTTTCACTTATATGGACTGCTTCATTTTTCTGTCTAAGGAAAGTCAATATTGAGATTATGAGGCAAAAAATATTTGTGAGCCAGTAGAATAGTAATAATTGACAGAGTGTAGGAAGTTCTTTTCATTTTAGCAAAATATTTATTTATTGATTATATATAGAGAGAAGGGCAGAGAGAGACAGACAAAGAAAAACATCAATTTGTTGTTCCACTTTATCTATGCATCCATTGGTTGCTTCCTGTATGTGCCTTGACCAGCAATCGAATCTGTAACCTTGGTGTATTAGGATGATGCTCTAACCAACTGAGCTACCAAGCCAGGGCTGCATTTGAAAATATTTAGAATGTTGTTATAGGGCCTGATTTATTCCCTTTAGTGGGGCTTATAACTCAAAAGGAGTAGTCTACATATTGAAACTTTTGTTGTTGTTAATCCTCACTCGAGGATATTTTTTAATTGATTCTTTGGAGAGAGTGGAATGGAGGGGGAGAGACAGAGAGAAACATCAATGTGAGAGAGACACATCGACTGCTTGCCTCCCACATGTGCTCCAACCGGGGCCAGGGATCAAGCCTGCAACCAAGGAACGTGCCCTTGACCAGAATCGAACCAAGACCCTTCAGTCCCCGGGTCTGTCCACTGAACTGGCTAGGGCTAGAACTTGTATTTTTTAATCCTCACCCAAGGATATGTTTTTTTATTGATTTTAGAGAGAGGAAAGTAGAGACACAGAGAGAGAAACATCTATGTGGAAGAGAAGGTTGGATTGGTTGCTTCCCATATGCACCCCGACTGAGGATTGAACCCTAAACCTTTTTGGTGCCAGGACACTCCAACCAATTGATCCCCTGGCCAGGGCTGAATAGTAGCTCTTTCTTGGTCTCATTAACTGTTGTGTATCTGACTTTTGACATCCTGAAGTGGCATCTGAATTGAGGATATATTGCAATTACAGGATGTGGAGAATGAGTTAGCTGTACAAGTTAGTATGAAGCATGAGATTGAACTTGCCATGAAATTGTTGGAGAAAGATATCCATGAGAAACAAGATACTTTGATAGGCCTTAGACAACAACTAGAGGAAGTTAAAGCAATTAACATAGAGATGTACCAAAAGTTGCAGGTAAGGAATGTTCTTAAATTCTTGGAATTTCTTGTTATATAAATTGAAAATGAATATTTGTATATAAGGTTTGATTTAAAGCAATGAGGTTTGTTTTATTTCTAAATGGAAGCTTAAGAAATGTAGCAATGAAAAAAGTATCAAAGAACTAAAAAACAAAATCACCTATCTGAATTTGTTTTTTAATGCTGAAAGGTTAACAGCATGAAGGTTAAATCTTTTGGGAAAACTCAATCTAAATATGCACGACATTTTTGTGAACTTTTTAAAAAATATATATTTTTATTGATTTCAGAGAGGAAGGGAGAGGGAGGGAGAGAGATAGGAGCATCAGTGATGACAGAGAATCACACTGGAGATTGAGCCCATAACCCTGTCATGTGTCCGGACTGGGAATCAAACCCCCTGACCTCCTGGTTCATAGGTCAATGCTCAACCACTGAGCCACACAGGCTGAGCTTTGTGAACTTCTTTATACAGTACAGTCCTGAGAAAGATTTGATTGAAATGCTTTACTATGATTGTGAATTCTCTAATAAAGTGACATTTTTGTTAAGTAGACTAGTTACCAAAATCCCTTTACAATTTAATTTGAAAAATAGTGTATGTTACAAGGGCTCATCCTGTTGTCTTCCAAAAACATTGAAGGCTGTTTCCTTTTCCTTTACTATATTTTAAATGAAGACTGGTAGTACTACTGCTTAGTATCATAGGAGTATTTTAATCTGTAAATTAACTCTGCTCATTTCAAAGTAAGAGTCCCATAGCAGAATGGTATATAAAACTTACAAATATTCAGGGTTAAAAATCAAAACCACTATAGCTTTTATGTTTTTCTAAATAGGGTTCAGAAGATAGTTTGCAAGAAAAAAATGAAATAATTGCCCGACTAGAAGAAAAAACCAATAAAATTACTGTAGCCATGAGGCAGCTGGAACAAAGGTACAGCATTTCCAGTCTTAGTTTCTTTTTTCCTTTCTTTCTCCCCCTATTCTTTATTCAACTCTGACATCTGCCACAAAAAAAAAAAAAAACATTAGGAAAATTTAGATTAGGACATGTTTTTCTTTTAGCCCAGCAGAATTTTCCCTTTTTTGTTTTGGTTGTTGCATGGAATCAAGTTGTTTTATATGAAGCTGATTCTTTGGAACGTGCCATTTTATATGTATATATTGTAAAGGCCTAATATCAGCGATTTCATGTGGTTCAATCTATTACATTACATAAAACAAATACACAAACAGAAACCTCGAAAAAATGTAAAGTGAACAAAATTCATGGTGAAATTGTTCCTGATTGGTTTCCATGCATATTGGTTGTCATATCCTTTGTCATTCACCATCTCTCTATCTGAAATCAGGCTTTCTGAGTTGACAGTTGAGTTGTGTTTTCTTTGAGGTAGGCTCCTTAACTCAACCCAAGAGATAATTTTGTTTAAACTTAATTGTTTTATATTGGCATTTTTCACTTTTATTGTTGGAAAATGTAATGTATTTCCATTGACCTGTCATGTTGGTGTCAACATATGTCTTATCATTGCTTTCTTTGAATCTACTTATGAAAAACATAACTATTAATGCTTTATTGACATGAATATTCTTTTATTGACATCCTCTTTCTTCTTTTTTCTTTTTTTGTTTTCTTTATCCCCATTTTTACATTTTGGACATCTTTATTACCTTTTTCTGTCTTTGATTTCTGTCCATTCCATTATGAAGTGACAATGATTTGTTAACTCAAACTAGGACAATTGCAATGTCATTGGTGAAATGTGCCAGCAGTGACACTCAGGACCAGTACAAGCTGGTCAAAGATATATCTTTCTAAAAACCAATGCATTTAAATAGACTAAAAGAGAATCAACAATTTTACAATATATTAAATAGAAAAGAATTTATGCTATTAAGTCTTCTAAAAGGGTGTTAGGGACCCTGTACACTTCTTGATCAGCTGCTGTGTTAATACACTGCCATAAAGCAGAGTGGCTGCACTTGGATTTCCAAAACACATCCTTAGACCCTGTGCACAAGGGCTGATTTTGAGTATTGACCTTTGGAGGTCAGGATTTTCAAATGCAGTTTTATCTTTTTTGCTATTTTTTGGTGGAAAAATATAAAAATTTAGTTTAAAAATAAGTTAATCTTTAGTTTCACAATGTGTTGGCACAGATTCACACCCTCCTACCCCCACTATTGGCCCCTTCCTTGCCTGATGGCTCTTTTACTAATTTTAAAATATGTTTAAAATAGTTTATAACCCAGATTGGCCATCATCTTGTGCTTTAGCTCCTCAAGTTTTTAGTCCCCCTGAGCACTCTTCTGTGATAGCACAGCTTCATGGCCTACCTCACGCTGACTTTTCTTTTAGTTTCTATAACATTATGAAAACACTTGTGTCCCCTACCCCCCACCTTGATATTTTAAATTTAGAGATAACTGGAATGTTACTCTCTTTTCCTTAGAAGTAGCATTCATACTTCTGAAATATGTGAGGTTTCCCCATTGGTATGGTTTTAAGGAAGAAAAGAAGAGGCAATATTTTTGGTTAGTTGAATAGAAATTTCTCTTAGGATTCTCTAAAAGGAATTAATGTCTCTTGAATATTTGGTAGATGTTCTCTTATAAATATGTTGAAGCTACATATAAGAAATCCTAGATTATGTAGGAGTCGGAGTGGAGCTAAGCACAGGGAGAAGCAATGCCTTACAAATAAAAACAAAAAATGGAAATCACATTTTTAGCCAATTTTTAAAATGCAATGATGAGGATCAAAAATAATCTCTAGAGAATGTTGCCAACTAGTACTAAATTCTTTTAAATCTTAAAACACAAACACACATATACATACAGCTTTGGTATAATTTAGTAAATACGTAATGATCCTATGGGGCGGACTAAACTATTATTTGAAGTAATTGCAGGTCTTTGCTCTTGGCCTTGTTAGCACACTTGATTCCTGGTATCCACATCAACATAATATATAACAATGCGGCTTCTTCACCTACTACAGACATAAGTACTTTGCTTTTCATGGTTTTGTAAAAAGACAGTAACATACCTATTATACTTTGACAGTTGATTCATTATGCTCTACAAAAGTGGTAAAGGCTGTATTGCTTTGCATTTGTTAATTATAAACAAGAAATAAAACAAATTTGAAGATAGTATTCTGGGCATATTATATGTTATATTGAAAAAATCACAAGACAATTTTTAGACATTGTGTGGCTCTTTCACGTTTGAGTTTGTGAGTTTCCCCCCAAACTTTGTTTTCATTTAGAAATGTTTCTATTTCCCCATTTTTCTTTTATTTGTCTTCTTCACCCTTTTACACCCTAGTTCTAGCCTCAGTTTTACCCAAAGTTGATTTGAATTACACCAGATTGCAGCAAGCAGAGAAGGCGCAACTGGAAGCTGAAGATGAAGATAAGAAATATCTACAAGAATGTCAGAGTAAATCCGACAGTCTGCAGAAACAAATCTCTCAAAAGGAGAAACAGCTGTGAGTATTTAGCTCTTGGAAAAAATATTTGTATTAATGTAATTTCCACGCACCCCTCTTTCTTTTGCACCTGTGGTAAAATATATTTTCATTTATTTAATGATGCCAGCTGGATTGTAGAGTTCTTAAAAAAAATTAGATAACATACTTATGATTAAAACTTGGTTTTTACTACCTTTATTGCTTATAGAGCGCTTTCAACTGTATTGCTCTTTTTGCTCAAGGAGAGTTTTATTCTTTCTGTTGTTGTTTAATATTAATCTGATGGCCATTGTGTTTCTAGATTCTAAGTATAATAGGCCTTTATAACTCCAAGGAACATCTGTTATCAAAGAACATGATGTTTTCTGAGAACATTTTTATGAGTACTTCATATGATAGGTCTGTATATAGCTAAGTAAAAAGGATGTCAGTATATGTCATTGAGTTGAAAAAAAAAGTTGCAGACAGTATGCTATGCGTATTACCCTATTTTTTATAAAATTAAAACTGCATATGTGTATACTTACATATACATAGAAAAGAGTTTATAAAGAATACAGATTCTGGGATTGACAGGGATATTTTAATTTTACTTTATAAACATTAGTATTTCTCCCCAGCAAATATATATTACTTTTGTTATTAAAAAAACAACAGCCCTAACCGATTTGGCTCAGTGGATAGAGCGTCGGCCTGCGGACTGAAGGGTCCCATGTTCGATTCCAGTCAAGGGCATGTGCCTTGGTTGCGGGCACATTCCCTGTAGGGGGTGTGCAGGAGGCAGCTAATCGATGTTTCTGTCTCATCAATGTTTCTAACTCTCTCTCTTTTCCTCTCCCTTTCTCTCTGTAAAAAATCAATAAAATATATTTAAAAAAACCACAAAAAACAACAGTAGAAAGTAGTTATGTATTGTATAACATATCATTAAACAAGACCACATATCACGTTTGATACATAACTGCTAAGCTGTCTTACGATCTGTTGGTTGAAATGTTAAGTTCTTCTCTGTTCTGACTGATTTTCTCTCTAGCACAGCGGTTCTCAACCTGTGGGTCGTGACCCCTTTGGCGGTCGAACGACCCTTTCACAGGGGTCGCCTAAGACCATCCTGCATATCAGATATTTACATTACGATTCATAACAGTAGCAACATTACAGTTATGAAGTAGCAACAAAAATAATTTTATGGTTGGGTCACAACATGAGGAACTATATTTAAAGGGCCAGAAGGTTGAGAACCACTGCTCTAGCAGATCAATTATTGAAAGAGAATTGGTTAAATTTTCTATAATTTCAAGTAACTTGGACTTAGATATGTCTACTTTCAGGTCTATCAGTTTTTGTTGTATTCCGAAGTTTTGTTGTTTAATGTCTACACATTTATGATTGCTATGTCTTCTTAGTGAATTGATCTTTTTATCATTATATAATGTGCCTCTTTGTCTCTGGTAATTTTATTTGCTTTGAAGTCTACTTTATCTGAATTAATTTAGCCACTTCTGCTTTCTTTTGATGAGTGTTTTTATTAAACAAAAGATTAATGTTTGCATTTTTCTGCCATTTTACTTTCAGCCTTAATCTTTATCATTTTATTTGAAGTAAGTTTTTTATAGTTTGGTCTTTGTCTATTCTGCCAGCCTCTCTTTATATATATAATTTTTTAAAATTGATATCAGAGTAGAAGGGAGAGGGAGTGAGAGACAAAAACATCAATGATGAGAGAGAATCATTGATCGGCTGCCTCCTGCACCCCCCCCAACTGGGAATCGAGCCCTCAACCCCCCGGGCATGTGCCTTGACTGGGAATCAAACTGTGACCTCCTGGTTCATAGGTCAACGCTCAGGCACTGAGCCACACCAGCTGGGCCAGCCTCTCTTTTAATGATGTAGTTAGCCCATTTATATTTAGTGTATTGTTGATATATTAGAGCTTAAGTCTGCTATTTTATTGTTTTTCTGGTTTTTATTTCTGTTTCATTTTCCCTGCCTTCCCATGTGTTACTTGAACATTATTTAGAATTCCTTTTTGATTTATCTGTAGTGTTTTGTTTTGTTTTTAGAATTAGGGTCATTTATTGGAGTATGTCAACAGAGAACCCAGGAGATGGGAATAAGTATTAGGGGCTTGAAAGTGGGCTTGGAGTACAGGAGCCCATCCTGGGAGAATGATCAGGTCCCAGGCCTGTGCTGAAGAATTTGTCAGGGAGTACCCAGAGGTATGGTGAAGGAGAGGTAGTCCCCAAGGGCGCCCCAACGGGGCCGGTAGATCTGGAAGATGGTGATCCAGGTGATGAGTATAATCACCCAAAAAAGGAAGCCCACAGCAGAGCGCCAGGCATAGCCTTTGATTTGGCTCTGCTCTGTGTATGCAGGGACAAGGAAGGCCTCTCGGAAGAACCAGATGTTGACCAACCAGAGAAAAGGCAGGAAAGCAAACCCACCCAGGTAGTACTTGCGGCACAGGTTCAACTTCTCTTCGTTGGACACCCGCTCCAAGTTCATAGTGGCGCTAGGGCTAGGTCGTTCCGTGGGTCTGAGGGGCAAGACGCTGAGATGCAAGGATGGAGAAAATCCATTCCCCAGTGGTTTACTTCCTCCGGATTTGTGGTGTTTTTTAGTGTATTTCTTTGTATAGGTTTTTTTTAGTGGTTGCTCTACACATTATGTATTGCAACTTTTCACAGTCTACTGGTAACATTCTATTACTTTAAGTACGGAAGCCTTACCTCCACTTTATACCCTCTCTCCTTTATAATACGACTTGCTTAAGTATTTTCTCTACATAATATTGAGAAGCGCGTCAGTGTTATAATTTGTGCTTCAACCTGTAAACATAATTTAGAAAATTTTCTTTTTGTTATTCTTTCTTCATTCCTGATGTCCCAAGTTTCTTATTTGTGTCTGAAAAACTTCCTTCAGCCATTCTTTGAGGGTAGGTGTGTTGACAACACATTTTTAAAAAAATATATATTTTATTGATTTTTTACAGAGAGGAAGGGAGAGGGATAGAGAGTTAGAAACATCGATGAGAGAGAAACATCGATCAGCTGCCTCCTGCACACCCCCTACTGGGGATGCACCCGCAACCAAGGTATATGCCCTTGACCGGAATCTAACCTGGGACCTTTCAGTCCGCAGGCCGATGCTCTATCCGCTGAGCCAAACCGGTCAGGGGGACAACACATTTTCTTATGTGTTTTTTTTTTTTTCCATTGGAAAACATCTTGATTGATTTCACCTTCATTTCTGAAGAATATTTTCAGGGTATCCTTAGAATTCTAAATTGATCTTTTTGTTCAGCACTTGAAAAGTGTTGTGCTTTCTTTTGGTCTTCATAGTTTCTGCTGAAAAATAAACTGTCATTTTAATTGTTCTTCTAATTACTCTCAAGATTCTTTTATTAGATTTATCCTATTTGGGCTTTGGTCAGCTTCTTGAATCTTTAGGTTTATCTTTACCAAATTTGGAAAAATTTTGGCCATTATTCAGATATTTTTTCAGTTTCACATGCTTTCTCCTCTCCTCTGGGACTCTCAAACATAAATGTTAGATCTTATTTATTTATTGTTTTTCCTATATTTTTATTGATATCAGAGAGGTAGGGAGAGGAAGAGAAACATCAGTGATGAGAAAGAATCATCGATCAGCTGCCTCCTGCATGCTCCACATTGGGGATCAAGCCCACATCCTGGGCATGTGCACTGAATGGGAATTGATCCGTGACCTTCTGGTTCATAGGTCAACGCTGAGCCGTGCCGGCCAGGCAGATCTTTTTTTAAAATAGTCCCACAGGTCCCTGACACTCTTACTTTTATTTTTTAGTCTATATTCTCTCTGTTGTTCATATTGGGTAATTTCTGTATTGAAGTTCATTCTTTCCTCATCTTCCTTCCCTCAGTGAGTCTATCCAGTGAGATTATTGTATATTTCAGTTCTAAGATTTCCATTTGGCTCTATATCTCCTTCCTTCCCTTCTTTCCTTTCCTTCTTCCTTTTTTATTTTTGCTGGAACTTCCTATTTTTTTTTCATTTGTTTCAAGCATGTTTTTTTTTTTTTTTAATTCTTTATTGTTAAAGTATTACATAAGGCCCTAACCGGTTTGGCTCAGTGGATAGAGCGTCGGCCTGCGGACCAAGAGGTCCCAGGTTCGATTCCGGTCAAGGGCATGTACCTTGGTTTCGGGCACATCCCCAGTAGGTGTGCAGGAGGCAGCTGATCGATGTTTCTCTCTCATCGATGTTTCTAACTCTCTATCCCTCTCCCTTCCTTTCTGTAAAAAATCAATAAAATATATATTTTTAAAAAAACCAAAAACATTTTGATGACTATCCTTATTTATTTTTGGTATTATGTTATATTTATATTATGTAGTTTTGGTTTTTAGGAAGGGATCATGCTACATGCTCTTTAGTATCTTGTTTATTGTATTACTACATATCACTTAATATAGGTCTACACCATCATATCACAGTTAACCTAAACAAATCCTTTAATCTGAAAAATTATGCTTTATTGAGTTTGCATATCTTTGACTACAAGTGATAGCTTGCATTTCTTTATTTTGTGAATTGTCAGTTTATAATTATTTTTTTTCCCTTCGTGTACAGCTTTTTTTTTGGTAAGAGTGCTTTATCTATTTACTCTAGGTTTTTCACCTATAGTGAAAGTTTTCTAAAGTTTATTATTAATTTTTTAACATTGTTCATAGTCTACTGCTTTTTATTTACAAAATTAAAATTTTTATAGTTACATTTTTCCTTTTTTTCTCTATGATTTTCTGCTTTTGGTGGTCAGCATGTTTTGACAATATATTTATAGTAATTAAAAAAAAATTTTAATTTGTTTTTTCACTCAGTATTTTTTATTTTGAGAGTACATTTATTACAGTTGGGGACAGTGAAACAAGGAAGGGCTTAGGATAGAAGCAGCAACATGAGAGATCCTAGGCGGTGCTTCGTTGGCCTCCTAGAAAGTTATAGGAAAGTGAGCCCCACAGGGCTGTGGACTCACTGAGAAGTAAAAGTCAAGTGACAAGTGACCCAGGCAGGGCTGCTTTAAGCTCACTGAGAAGTGAGAAAAGGGGGCCTTGGAGACAGGCCCAGAAGCTTAGCCCAAGATGAGCTGCTGCTGCCCATTGCTCCACTGGATGCAAGTCTCATGGGGACCCTTAGAGTTTAGGAGATGCTCGCCTGTAGGGGAGGAAAGGTGTGGGGTCTGCAGGGGGGAGGGGAGCTCGCTTCACTTAGTTTTTTCTGATTGTGGATGATGATAAGGCCACTCACTCAGTAAGGCACTCTGTACTTTGGGTACTTTAGTGGTAGTAATATTATATTTTCCCCTATGTATTCCTTTTAAATTTGTAGTAAAATAGTATTTATCAACAATTTGTAAATTCTATTTTGAGGTATTCTCATCAACTCGAATTATAAAATCTGAAGTTTACTTCACTGAAAAAGAACCTGGCTGTAAATGGAAATGCTAACTTAATGAGGAAACAGATGTAATAAAAATATTAACACAAGATATTAAAATAATGTAATATTCTCAGTATTATGATATATTGTAATTGAAATGTAAAGTATTAGAAACTGTAGCATTATTAGTATATACTCCCCTGTTATACCTACTTGTGAGCAATAATTATCGAACTGAAGGAATTTCACAACTTCTGTTTTGTCAGCTAGTACCTGTTGTTAGAATGTTGAAGTAGTGCTTTCAAATGTGGACTGGCATTTCCAGGAAGTGTGGATTTTCCCCAGTGTCTCCTTGGTCTTACCGTCTTGTAATTGGTCAGCTTCTAACAGTAATCTAAGTAGCTCTTTGTACCAGAGCTGGTTTTTCTATTACTGATGTTAAGCTGATTTAGTGGTTGCTATAATTTTTATATCAGAAGAGTACTTTTCATTAGTTGTAAAATTTTTCACATGGTACAGAAATGTAAATAAAACCCCATATTTCTCACACACTACACTGTTACTTGTAACCAGTTGTAATAGTATAGTGTGGCCTTTCAGGCATTTTCTATGCAAATTATTGTCTAGCAAGGAGTTTTTGTGGTTGGCAATTAAACTGGTGCTTTGGGATCAGAAAATGCCATGCTGCTTAATTTGTTTATCAAAAAATATTTATGAAAGGAAATATGAAGAAATGAATTATAAAGGCAAAAATAACCCAAAAGATGCTCTGTTAAAGAATACATACAACTGTCATGTGAGCAGCAGTACTGAGCTTCTGTTTGTTTGTCATTCAAGGACGCAACTGGAAACTGATTTGAAGATTGAGAAGGAATGGAGGCAGACTTTGCAGGAAGATCTTCAAAAGGAAAAAGATGCTTTATCTCATCTTAGAAATGAGACCCAACAAATCATTAGTCTTAAAAAAGTAAATGGTGGTAAAACTTTTAAAAATTACATTTTGATGAAAGTTATTTATAAAGAGAATCAAATCATAATTTACATTTATACCAAGGAAACAATATAATAGTCATCTTAAAAAATATTGGTAAGGAGCCCTAGCCTGTTTGGCTCCGTGGATAGAGCATCGGTTGTGGGCTCAATCCCCAGTAGGGGGCATGCAGGAGGCAACCGATTGATGATCCTTTCTCATCATTGATATTTCTATCCCTCTCCCTTCCTCTCTGAAATCAATAAAATTATATTTTAAAAAATAGTAAGGAGAGTAAATGAATAGAAAATAGTTGATAGTTGATAGAGCAACTATGAAATAGCTTTGGACATATAATTTTGTTTTTTACTTTTAAATTTATTTTTATTGACAGTATAACAGATGCCCTCCACGTCCCCCTTTTGCCCTCCTCCACCTGCCCCGCCCCACCCCACACCTTCACTGCACTACTGTCTGTGTCCATGGGCTAGGCATATCCTATATAATAAAAGGATAATATGCAAATCAACTGAATGGTGAAATAACTGGTCACTATGACATGCACTGACCACCAGGGAGCAGATGCTCAACGCAGGAGCTGCCCCCTGGTGGTCAGTGCGCTCCCACAGGGGGAGTGCCACTCAGCCAGAACCCTGGCTCATGGATGGCAAGTGCAGCAGTGGTGGCGGGAGCCTCTCTTGCCTCCACTGCAGGCAGGCAGTAAGGAGCGAGGGGTCCCAGACTGCAAGAGCCCTGAACTGTGAGAGGGATGTCTGACTGCCAGCTGGGGATCGGGCCTAAGTCAGCAGGTGGACATCCCCCGAGATTCGTGCACCAGGCCTCTAGTATACATATAAGTTCTTTGGTTAATCTTTTCCTGTCCCCCCTCCACTCTGAGATCTGTCAGTCAATTCTGTTTTTTATAAAAAGCTAAAGGATTTGTGTTCCTAATTAATGGTATGTATATAATGTGGAGTTTTCTTGTTTCTTTCTTTTAAATTGTGTTGTTTTTTTTTTACTGTTTTGAAGGAGTTCCTTAACCTCCAGGATGAAAATCAGCAGCTGAAAAAAATATATCATGAAAAGGAGCAAGCTCTTCAAGAACTTGGCAACAAACTTAGCGAGTAATTTCTCTTTTTTCCTTCAACTAAGTAGTCATTGATTTTTATTAAGTGTGCCAAACCAAATAGGCAGAAAAGTTTAAATATAGAAAAGAAAGGTAACTATTAAAAACAAAAACTTTGAAGATTAACAAATAAGATTACAGACAGTCCTCGGGTTATGTTGGCCTCAACGTACATCATTTCGTGGTTACATTACGTTGCTATCTCCCATTTATTTATAAAAAAAAAAAATGTTCCATCATTTCAACGTATGTATATACGTGCTTTATGTTTTTTTCATTTGTTTACCACAGTAAAGGTCAGGAATTGTTATCTTTTATTTTTTTTTTACTGTTTCACTTCATTACTGCTGTGTGTGCGCTCCATGTGAGTGACGTAGGTGCTTATGTAGGTGGGTTCCGACTTACGTTGAAAACCGCGTTAAATCGCGCCATAGGAACGGATCTCTGATGTAACCCGAGGACCTACTGTATAGGGTAGAGAGATTTTATTAAGTTTTCATATTAGATCTTGGCTCTGAACATTTTCTAGGAGATGAAAGCTAAGACTTTTGTTTAATTTCTTTAAATCAGAGTATTCAGGAGTTAGATTTTTCTCAGAACAACAGAAGCCAAGTTTTAAAAATATCTGGAGACAGCTTTTGCAGAGTGTTTTGAGGAGGAGCCAACATTGTGGGAAGTGAAGGGTATTTTATCCCGCCTGGAGTAGGGGCTTGGCTTCAAACAGTGTGGTTGGTTCTATTGCAATGAAATGTTGTTGGGTTCCTACAAAGACAAGAAAGAGAAATGTTCTGTCTCACATATTCCTCCTCGTTTCCTGTGGTCTGCATTTTGCTAAAGATGGGATTCCATTAAGAAGTCTTGAAACAAGTTTCCAAGGGCAGGGGAAGAATAGTTCACTAAAACCACAAAAGGAAACATTAGCTTTCTAACAGTTTTTATTTCTACAAATTCAAAGAACAACTGCATTGTGATTCTGGCATCCATTTACTTAGCATTTTGAACCAGATCCAGTGCTAAGTGCTTATTACCTTTTTTCCATTCATTCATTTGATAAATACTTGTTGACCTTCTGCTATGTGCCAGGCACTATTCTAAATGCTAGGGACTCAACAGTGAAGAATCCCCACAACAAAAAATGTTTACATTTAGTAGGATCATAAAGGTTTAATATTAAAACAGATTAGAATAGTTAAACAAGGAATGTGTCTTACTTTTCACCCATCTCTCATTCAACACGAGAAATTTTATAGTTGTAGTGAAAGCATGGTCTTTTGACTGTTCAGATAGCTGAATTCAGACTTGGTTTTTCCTTTAGTCTAATTCATGGTTTCTCAAATTTCAGTTTTCATGAAAATCACTGCTCAAGGACAGATACACTCAACAGTCTATACTGAAATTTATTGACTAAGGAATTTTCAAGGGTTATTTTGACTACTAAAATTTTTCATTGTAAACTGCATTCTTAATCCCTGTGTAACTCAGCTGTATGCATGTTTTTTCTGAAGTTTGCGCTTTTTTTACTTAAGAATACATGTTAGAAGTTTTTCCATCTCAGTACATAAAGATATGCCTTAGGATGAATGTGCTATCATTTTTTTTTTATTTATATTTATTGGTTTAGAGAGGAAAAGGGAGAGAGAAAAACATTGATTTAAAAAAATATATATTTTATTGATTTTAGAGAGGAAGAGGGAGAGAGAGATAGAAACATCAATGATGAGAGAATCATTGATTGGCTCCTCCAGCATGCCCCCCCCACTAGGTATCGAGCCCACAACACAGGCATGTGCCCTTGATAGGAATCGAAACTGGGACCCTTCAGTCCCCAGGCTGATGCTCTATCCACTGACCCAACCCAGCTAGGGCGAGAAAAATATTGATTTGTTCTATTTATTTATGCATTCATTGGTTGATTCGTTTGTGCCCTGACTGGGGATCCAACCCACAATCTTGGTGTATTGGGACAACACTCTAACCAACTGAGCCACCTGGCCAGGGCCATGAGTGTGCTATCATTGAAACTGTTTCTTATTTTTAAAAAACTGTTTCTAATTTTTTAAATAACCCTGCCCGGCCAGCATGGCTCAGTGGTTGAGCGTTGACCTATGAACTAGGAGGTCACAGTTCAATTCCTGGTCAGGGCACATGCCTGTGTTGAAGGCTTGATCCCCCATGGGGAGCATGTAGGAAGCAGCTGATCAATGATTCTCTCTCATCATTGATGTTTCTATCTCTCTCTCTCTTACTTCCTCTCTGAAATAAGTAAAAATACATTTAAAAAATGAACACCACCCAGTATTTGTGAACATCTTTGTATGTATATGTTGATATATCATGATATACTTTATTAATGAGTATATCTAAAAATTAAGTTTAGAGAGATGATTGCTGGGCCAAAAGGATGTGCTTTCAAATTTTTTGATAGTGCCAAATTACCCAGCACTTCACTGTTAAACCCTTCCTCCAGAAAGAAGTAGGAGAGAATGTTTATTTTTGCCAGTTTGATAACTGAAAATACTGATTTATACTTCTTTAACCATGAGTAGGGTTGAACTTCTGTTTGTGTTCTATTTGTATTGTAGTTTATATACTTTGTACATATTTTGGTTGGATTGCTTATCTTTTTCTTATGGGACCTTTGTAAATTGTTATACACAGCATACATCTTTTTCCCCCCACTTTGTCATTTGTCTTTTTTACTTTAGGATATATGTAGTTTTTTCCTTGCTAATGTTTGAATTTTTATGGGGCAGCTTTATTAGTTTTCCTTTTCTGCTTCTGAGACCCATATTCCCTAAGATATGGGTAGGGCCAATTGTGAGTCAAAACACATTCTATCTTGGTCAACTTTAGTCCTCTTCTGCAATGATGAGACTTTAATCAGGGCTGGAGGGAAGGAACAATAGCCCTGTGAGTTTTCCCAGACTATCAGTTTATCTGCTGAAATACTCTTCTTCCTCTATTCCTATGATTGTATTATCAGATTGGATTAAGTAAAAATAAATTCCTCCCTAATACAAAGGATGATGAATATCTCTTTAAAAATTTGTTGATGATGAGGGCCTGAGGTTGGCTCAATACTTTAAAACATCTTTTTATTGAGTTTAGAGAGGAAGGGAGAGGGAGAGATAGAAACATCAATGATGAGAATTACTGATCGGATGTCTCCTGTGTGCCCCACACAGGGACTGAGCCTGCAACCCTGGCATGTTCCCTTACTGGGAATCGAATCATGACCTCCTGGTTCATAGGTACATGCTTAACCTTTGAGCCAAGCCGGGCTGATAGCCCTTTTCTTTAGGCTATTTGGCAGTTTGTATTAGAGAGAGGCAAGGTTTTTAGAGTCCATATTTGTGAATGAAAATATTTTAACTGGCAATATATTAATACCAGTAAGTTTTCATGAAGTATTTCTATAGTGAATGCCATTAAGGTACTTTCAAAACAGCACAGTTACTGTTTTGGCCATTATTCCCACTAGCATCAGTGTTCCTTGGGCACTGAATTCAGCCAAGAAAATTTGATTATTCAGGTAATATTTTTATACTGTATAATTTTACATTGGTTATTCCCAATGTTAGAGTCAGTATGAGCCAGGTAAAAGCCTACCATATTTTTATGTCTTAGAATAAAGAGCATTTGTAGGGTGAAGCAAATTCCTAATGTTCTGCTTCATCTAGTATTTGATATAACTTTTGAGTCAGTAATCTCATCTCTAAGTTCTAAGAAAAATAATATAAATGTTTTGGTCATTCCAATTTTCATGAGTAATTTTTGTGGCAAAAATTTTGAAACAAATTGAAAGTTCAGTAGATAATTACATAAATTACTTTATATTTTTTTATGGTATACTTGTAACCATTTACTATAATAATGTGGCAGATACTAAATAGGAAGTCAGTACCTTTGAGCCTTTTAGGATATATTGGTAAGTGCTGGTTATGGAAATTTGTGTCAATAATGATTCCATATAAAATACACACATTCATGAACATGTAGAGATTATCATCGCTGGATAGTGGGCTCTCAGGTAATTAAATATTGCTATTTGTAATATGCATGTTCATTAATGTGTATTTTCAAAAGAAAAAGTATTACATAAAACTGAAACTCATAGGTAACAGTATGGTGGTTACCAGAGAGAAGGAAGGGGTAGTAAAGGGTAAAAGAGGCCAAAAAATGGTGACAGGCCCTAACTGGTTTGGGCTCAATGGATAGAGCATCAGCCTGCTGACTGAAGGGTCCCAGGCTTGATTCTAGTCAAGGGCACGTACCCGGTTGCAAGCTCCTCCCCAGCTCGGGCCATGGTCAAGGGCTCATGCAGGAGGCAACCAATGGATGTGTTTCTCTCACATTGATATTTCTCTCTGTCTTTCCCTCTCTCTTCCATTCTCCCTAAAAATCAATGAAAAAATATCCTCGGGTGAGGATTAACAAAAACAAAAATCAATAAAAAAAGTAAAAAGTTAAAAAAAATATTAAATGGTGATGGAAGATGATTTGACTTTGGGTGGTGGGCATACAATGCAATATACAATCATATATCATAGAAATGTACACTTGAAACCTATGTGATCTTATTAACCAGTGTCACCCAGTACATTCAATTAAAGTATTAATATTATATCTTCCATAATTTCTCCTCTCTTTTGCATCTGTTAGACAAATAATGTGTATAATGGTAGCATGTGGGCTTTGTGGTCACACAGACCAGGGTTTGAATCCTGGCTTCCCCAGTTACTACTTCTGTGACTTGTTACAAGTGACTAAACCTCATCAGAGCTCACTTTCTTCATCTTTAAAATAGTTTTTTTCCAAAAAATGATTAAGTGAGATTATGCATGCAAAGGTTATAGCATAGTGTCTGGCATACCATAAGCCAATAAATGATAGCTATTATTAATACTAATACTGTCATAATCACATGAAAATGTATTTTAAAAAGCAATTTTTAAATTTAAGGAATACATTTTTGCTTTCAGACAGAAAATATAAAATATAATCCCACTAGCCAAAGATTAGAATCATGTATGATATACAATTTTATATTCTGTGTAAAAGCAGTACCTTTCTAATAAATTACCAGATGTCCTATATTTAATTATGTGTACTGAAATTTGGACTTATTTGTAATCTTTTTAGATCCAAACTTAAAATAGAAGATATAAAAGAAGCCAACAAAGCATTGCAGGTGAGTAGAAAGTGTTTTCATCAAGTAGGAAGGTATATATATATGTAAAAAAGTCTTCAGTAGAAGGTAAAGACATCCTATCTAATAAAAGGGTAATATGCAAATTAACCGCCACTCTATCACAAAGATGGTGGTGCCCATAGGAACAGAATGGCAGTGCCCAGTCCTCTCAGCCCCGCCAGAGTCCCCCAGTCCCGGGAGGGGCGGCGCGACCGCTGAGAGCGGGCAGCGTGAGCGGCCTGGCGGAATGCTTGCTTCGTCACCGCGCTGGAGCTGACACGGACAGGGATAGGGATGGGGGGCTGGCCCGCAGCCTCCGCGGCTGAGTGCAGGCCTGGAGAGGAGATGGCGGGCCCGTTTCCCATGGAAGCGGCGCAGCTCCCTCCCGCCTCCCATGGAATGAACGCAGGTCCCTCCCAGCTCCCGTGGGTGCTGGCAGCTCGCTTTCGCCTCCTGTGGAAGCCGCACAGCTCCTGGTGGCACGCTGCAGTTCCTGCTGCCTCCCACGGAAGCGGTGGGCAGCCTACTTGATGCGATACCGCACGATGGGCTACTAGTACAAATATAAGGTATATTATTGAATCCTAGGATTTATAGAGGCAGAAACATTGAATAGGGAGTCTGGGTGATGGGGATCCAGCTCTTCCTTATACTTTTAGAACCACATTTTAATTATTTTCATATTGGAAATGACCTTGGGAATAATTTGTCCATTTTCCTACAAAGTGTGGCATGACAGAATGAAATTGCCTTTGAATTGGAGAATCCTTGAGTTCCTATGCCAGTATATTACTAGTTTTTGACTTTAAGCAAGTCTATTCTCATGAAGTGTTTCTTTTTCTTAAATGGGCTTATGATTTTACATAGGGTTGCTTTGAATGTTGGGTAGGTTAAGATATGTGAAAGTGGTATAATTTATCAGTATATGGTTCTGAATGCGTTTGATGGATGCAAGAATCCCTTGTACAACACAGAAAATACAGTCTGAGTACTTAGTGACAGGTGGCTCTCTTCTGCACAAGCTACCCATTTTGCTTTTTTATCAAAGTGTTACATGAAAATAATGTAAAAGGTCAGATAGTGCTAGAAACAAATTATGGTAGCAGTCTCTTGTTCTTCATCCTCTTGTCCCTTTTGCACCCTAGGTCTGTCCTCGTAAAGGGAACTACTTGCAGTTCTTCTAGTTGTTTCTTAAGGCATTTATCCCTGTTTATAAACAATATGCAGTATATATTGTTTGCTCTTTATTTAAAATCTATTTTTGACCTATTGCCTGGTTAACATGATGGACGTGATGGATGAGTTTTGCTCCCTCTCACTCTCGTGTGTCGTCTTTTCACTGTCCTCCCAGTATAATTAAAAGTTTTTGTGGAATTCACTTAACATTCTTTTTCCCCCCCACTTAAAATTCTTTATTATAACTATTTAAATATTGTTCTTTGCTAGGCCAGGTAATATATTGTAATTATGTTTTTTCAGCTACTTTTTATTTCTGGAGTTAATTGCCTTTTATTTTTAAAATTTAGTTGTACTTGAATATCAACATTTTCTTGTACCTGTATAAAATGCTTCTTGATAAAAATTTTGCACATGGTAAATTAATCAGGTTAATTGGTTTGTTCTTTTTCCCTTTGGTTATCTCTCTGCTCTACTGCCATTCTTAGAATCCCTTTGACCTTTTTCATATGTTAGAGTTCCTGTTAAACTGAATCCTGTAACTTTCTTGGTTTACTCACTTGTTTTGGTCACTGCTTCAGTAACTTCTTGGAAAGTGAACCCCAAAATAAAGACTTTAAGAATTTGCACATGCGCATATGCCTTTATTTTGCTCTCTTTTTAAGGAGATGGGTAGGAATGTTTGCCCTCCTGTTATTATTTAAAGACTGTGAAATATTTTTTGCTGTTAAAAGATATGTATATGAGGCATATAGTACAGCTTTAAAATACTGACATACTCTCTGCTTTAGCTTATAAATTTAATAGAACACGTATTTGTGTTCCCTGATTGCATTCTTCTCCCTATAGTAACAATTTTATATTTTGTGTTATCATTGTTGTTTTTCTTTAGTTTTATCATCCATGTCTATTTTTAACAAAATATTACCTAGATGTCCGGATTTTCAAATGTATGAAAATAGATTTGTGTGTGATGTGTGTTTTTTTGAGCAGTTGTTGGGTCTGGGACAGCTGTCCTAGTTTACTACATTCTGGATTTTATCTGATTGCTTGCTCAGAGTAATCTTTTTCCCCATAGTCTTGTTTTTCTATGCCGTTGTTGCCTGAAAACTGGACGTTAAAGAAATCTCAAGGCTTATGCAGCTTTCAGAGACTTATTTCTGCTACCATATTTTTAATATTCAGCAGGCTCTTATTTGCTCACTTTCCCTTTTTAAAATAGCACCGTTTTCTCTCTCAGGATATTCATTATAGTTTCTGTAAAGTTTTTTGGTACTGCCATTCTGTATTTCATTCTGAATTTGTTTCTTTGGCTAAAGTATCTCGTGCCCGTCATTCCTCAAATGTTGAATAATCCCATTTCAATTTTTAAAAAATTGGGGTGCCCGTGCAATGGTTGGATGGATGAGGGTTGGTTGTTATAGACTGGTAGGCTTCAGCTTAGAGAAACCTGTTAACTAGCAAACTGCTGGGTATCCTTTGCAAATAATGGTAGAACAGGACTTCCCTCTGGGGCAGTTGAGTTTCTCCAGAAAAAGGATCCTCTAATGTCCTGTCTGGTGGTGGTGGTGGTGTATAAGTTGGGTGACTTACATTCTGGAAATTGGGCAGAGAAAAATAGCTATTTATTTGCAGAGTAATAGTTTGTTCTCTTATAGTCTTGGCTCTGCTTGTAAACAGCATGTTTCCTTGAGAAAGCAACTCCAGCTCTCTGGACCGCATTTTCTTCTCTTGATAAAATGAGAGCTGTAGGTGCTGATCTCAGCCTGTCCTGGGGAGACAGGCCGGGTAAATTCAGTCAAATTACAGTAAGTTTGAAAAGCCCAGCTCTGGTATCAGAAAGGTTCTCTCTGAATCTAATGGTGCTGCTTGGGAATCTGCTTCACATCAGGTTCTCCAACCCTTACAGGCAAAGCTGAACAGGAAGGAGAGCTGCTTCTAACAGGTGGCTTTGGGGCATTTGGCAAATCACTTCCCTTTTTCTTGGTGCTCAAGTAGGATTGGATTATCTTTTAAGGTCCTATGCCGTGCTTAAGAAAAAAATCCACAATTCAAATAATTTGATTCTTTGCAGGTGGTGTTGGAGCTATCTGGTTTTTAAAGCCTTCACTTCTTACAATCCTGTGTTCCAAGGAGCCTTAGACTGCCTCAAATGCATTAACCCTGAACACCATTTGTCTTACTTCTGCTAGGAGATAATACGTGCTAGTTATTAAGACTGCAAAAACAGTAATATCTGAAATTAACCTTGTGATTTTTATCTGTAAAAGCTTAGTCCTTTTTCCTTTACAATTTTGTCAGGAATCTTTTAAGAAAATTCAGATTTTGGGGAATGTATCTGTGGGCTTTTTTACTTGGAGGATTTTTCTCTAGTTAGGTGATAAAGGTCCCTATGCCTAGAGGTCAAAAGCATCAAGGACTCTCCACCTGGGTCTTTTTATCATAAAACTAACACCATCTAACAAAGTTGCTTTTATAAGAAAAAATGTTCTTCCTAACCAAGATCTTGATTGGTTAAGAATGGGTCAAATTAAAAATTTTAGGTAAGAAAATCCCACCTGTTTAAGATACTTACATATACTTTTTACTAAGGAATAGACACAGTAGCTATTAAATTTGTGTTATAGAACTTGAGGGAAACTAATGGCCATGTGAAACTGAATTTAAGGTGAAGTCTTAATGAACTCAAATATCCGATTTCCAAATTCTCAAGTTTTAGGGAATTACTGTATAAAGTCACCTAATGCCAAACTCAAATGCATTTCAGTGAAAATTTGCCCTTGTTAGACTAAATAAATAATCTTTAAGGTTCTTTCCTTAGAGAAAACTCCCATCAGTAATAGGTTTTTATTTAAAAAATTTTTCATGAAAATATAAACATGTAATTGTAGAGTAAAAACAAACCAGTATTCAGTTTCATTATTTACCGACATGTGGCCAATCTTGTTATATATATATCCCACATCCTGTCCCTTCTCCGATTATTTTGAATTGAAGCTCACATTTAATTTACAACTATTTCAGTATATCTCTCTCAAAGAGAAAGGACTCATCTAAAAAAAAATTATACACATATTTTTTATTAATTTCAGAGAGGAAGGGATAGAAACATCAATGAGAATCATTGATCCTCTATTGGGGATCGAGCCCACATCACAGGCCATTCCTGACAGGAAACCCGTGACCTCCTAGTTCATAGGTCAGTGCTCAATCAGGGAGCCACACCGGGCAGGCAAGACTAGTTTTTGATTCTGCACCTGTATACATTCCTGTAAAGTGTTCTAGGTTAAAAATGTTTCCACATGTAATTTAGTGTTATCAATTTGAGCATTTTCCTCCTCCTAGGGACTGGTTTGGTTGAAAGACAAAGAAGCAACACATTGTAAGCTCTGTGAAAAGGAATTCTCACTCTCTAAGAGAAAGGTAAGCGAAGTAGCAAATCCAAAAGTTTCGGTGCAAATATGGCTTTTAACTTTATTCATTTTTTTTTTTTTCTGATTTCCTCCCCCACTCCCTCAATAGCACCACTGTAGGAACTGTGGGGAAATTTTCTGTAATGCTTGCTCTGACAACGAACTGCCTTTGCCTTCTTCACCAAAGCCAGTACGGGTTTGTGATTCCTGTCATGCATTGCTGATTCAGAGATGCTCATCTAATTTGCCGTAAGATTCTAAAGCGAAATCCTCATTGTATGGAAGTACTGATGATGAATGTTATGTATGAACACGTGCACAACATACTCAGCCCTTCTTAAGCAGCTTTCAGACAGTATTGGTACCAGTTTTATCTTTCACATCTTCAATTATTGGGAATTAAAAAGTTGCATAATTGGGTATTTCCATTATTAAAGAATTTTCAACAGGGCATGCTTTAAAATAACTTCAACCTAATTCCTAGTTCATGTAATAATCATATAACTCTTAATAACATTGATAAGGCCAGATAGTAGCTAACACAGTTGCCTTATTTTATAAAGGCCTTCTTAAAAACAGGGCTTCAGATTTTCTTCTCCAGATCGCTGAGTTGATATTTGATGGTGCCTGTAATTTTCTTAATGCACTTTAAAGCTTCATGGTTCTTAGAGAAAGATGGGAAATGTGTAGAATTTTTTATGTGTTAATATCACAATTCATCAGATTTTCAATTAGCTTGGTAAGGTGTCAACTATATTTATTTGGCCCTTTGCTCACGTTGCATTAGAAAAGGCCAATATTTTATGTTTCCTTTGGGTCTTAACTCCTAAAACCAGTGTTGTAGTTGCTCTCTTTCAGATACAGTGGGTTAAAGAGTTTATTGTTTTGCCACAACCTTTTCCTTATTTTGAAAGGAAGTTTAAATCATCATCCTTTTACCTTAAAAGTTGCTACTTGCACATCTTTCCAGTAGTTTTTAAGAAGCATTAATATTGCAGTGGTCTGCTACTGCATAGAGAGCAAAACATTTACCACATACTGAGCACCTCTAAACCAGGGTTGGTTAGCAGATGAAGATGTGGTCTCAGCCCTGCCATAAAATACATACTTGAACCATTTCAAGCATGAGATTGAATAAACACTAATCTCATTGTATTGCTTATAGCATATACAAGAATTGACTGTAAAAAGCAAGTTACCCTTGTATACAATCACTTGAATGGCATCACTACTAGGGGCCCTACCCTTTTTTTTTTTTAAGTCAAATTTTAGCCATGCACTTTACCCCTGTGAACCTTTCAAACAATGTGATATTAGAATAATCTTACATTACTCCTAGGAGCATTGTATTTAGTGAATTTAATCATGGCTACCCCCTAGAATGGGGGTTACTTATTTTGCAGGATTTTTTCCTCAGAGTACATACTTTCATTAAGTGTAAAAATTATTTTTTTAAATTGCCAAAGTTTGAAACTAGTATTTTACTTAAGATTTCCTCCATAATCCAATTTGAGGTCTTCTGGCAGAACCGACAGATTTTTAGGTGGTCTTTCTTGAATGCTCTGATAGAAATGTTGAAGAGATAAATTATATTATTGAAACTTTTGTATTGATGGATGAACATTTTTATGATACTAAGTGTTTTTTTATTAATGTGCTTAGAACAAATTAAAAAATGTGATTTTTGCTTAAATTCCAAGGCTGGTTAACTATGATTTTTAATCTCTCCTTCAGTTCTTTGCTATTCAAAACTCATGTATCACCACTGCATTGAGGTTTTTGTAGGCAAGCTTTTGTCACAGTAATACAATTTGCTCCATTTAGTATTAGCTCTTTAAAAAACAAAACACATTTATACCAATTTTGAATTTTATGTTACGAAGCTTTTCATTTGTACTTTGTGAACCTAACACTTTTGTTTTTCAAGGAAGATTTGCAAACTTCACAAGATCATTCCCTCATCTAGCCAGTACTACCACAATAATGCTATCATGGTGCCAAGGAATTGTGATTGTTAATTCTTCTACCCTGTAATGTTTTAAAATAAAATGTGAATTTTATAAAAATAAAAGATTTGAAAACTTATCGTGCTTTAGAAGAGCAATTTTCATTGATAACATTTTATAGTTTTACTCATGGGAAAGTAAAAGCAAATGTGATCTCTAAAAAATGTAAGTGGTATGAGACTAATATAATACTTAAAGGGATAGCTAGGAGAGAAGGTACAGGCATTATTAAAATGAAACATTGCGTAGTTGACGGGCTCCATATAGGCCACCACAGCTACCTTCTCTAAAGCAGAAATCACTCCTTAGGAGTCACTTTGTCTAATCTTCAGTTAGATATACTTAGTACCTTTGATTTATGATCAGTAATTGACACAAAGCATTCTAGGACAGACGCCATACTATTATCTCCCACATTGATATTTATTACATTCTAGCAAAAACAAGTAACAAGTTCAGTAACTGAATTCACATTAACAGGTTTCATTTGATCCATTAGCCAATCTGGAAAAAAGCCATAATGATCAAAGGGATTAAAAGAAAAAGCACCTTTTCCTTGCTACATATAGTATTTAACACAATGGCCCTGAAACTCCGAACAGATAATCCCATACAAAATCCAACTGGAGGACTCTCATTTTAATTAAGACTACAACATGGACTTATCTCTTACATTTTTTAAAGGTATTTATACAGTTATTAAAAAAATGCTTTAACTATTGGGCTTAAACTGAAAATAACTGTAATACCTTTGTACTGAATTCTCATATGTCACTTGGAACCTTAACCTAGTCTAAGACTTGGGATAACTTACAACTATCACTTTTTGGAAACACTTTTTGGTACTTCAGTCAAGTGCTGAGGGGATTTTATTCTAAAATCTAGGGCTAGAATTTAAATTTCCAACACTCCCATCCTTGGTTAACACAATTATGAATATTTAGAAATCCAGATACCTCATCAACATTTCAGAGCTATGTCTGTAAGTGACATTTGAAAAAGATTATATAGAATTAGAATTTATACTCCTGAAACCATCTAAACCCATCTTAGGTTTTATATATACAGTATTGTCCAGGAGAAATTAAAGTTATTACACTCTTTTTCAAGCTCTATTCCAGGTGTCTCCTCATTAAGACTCGCAGAGTATGCAGAGGTGAACCATTGTTCTCTAAAATTAGAACTACTACTTGTAGAGCTAATAATAAAATACACCAACCCAAATCTTATGAAAGCAGCACATTCTTAGGAGTAACCAGTATATAAAAAGTATCAACATCAGTGGTTTGAATATAAAAATTTATTTTAAGTGAAAGTATGCAACAAATAAAACCTACAGAAACAGATTTTCCCATCACAATCTGTTGCTTTACCAAATGAGATTTGAGAAAACATTCCTTCAGTCATTATAAAGTTCTTAAAATACAAAAGAAATTAAATCTGTAAGAAAGTCTAGTAGACCAGATTCTGTTGTCAGGACTATTATGTTGGTGGTTTTTGCTCTAATACATCCCACGCCATCCACCTCCACTCATGCCACCTTGCCCATAGTAACCTCCACTGCCTCCACCACCACGACCTTAGAAAAAAAGACATTGAGTGTTTAATAGGAGGTTATCAAAGTAGAAGACAGTCTGCACTACATACGGGGGCTAACAAACTGAACCAGGGTAACCAAAGACACTTACCATAACCACCCAGGCCATCAGGAGTTCCGTATCCTCCACTGTAATTGTTCCCCATTCCCATTCTTCCAACAGATCCATAACCACCCTGATTATCTTTAAAAACAAAACAAAACAAGTTTGAGGTTGATTGCTAAGTGTCTAACTGAACTCCATTTACTTTACAAAACTATACATACCCATTCCATCTCTGCCGTAGCCTCCCATTCCAGAACCTCCCATTCCAGAGCCACCTCCAGGAGTGGAATTCAAGAATAGTTCAATGTATCGATGTTCTTTAGGAAAAAAAGAGTAATAGGAAAAATGATGGATCAAATTTATCAAAGCATAAACAGGCTGACTACCTAATATTAAACCTAAGTGTATGCTTATAGATTCTGAGGGGAGTGATAAAACAAATGCTCGACAGAGATAAAATCTAGTTTTGTTCAAACGATATAATCTTGAACAAGTTTCCTTATCTATAAAAAGGACTGATACATTATTTCAGAACCAGTTGGTATACTTCTTAAAAATATATTCCAGGCCCAATCACAGAACTGAGTTAGAATCTTAAGAGTAATGTCCAGGAAAACTTTTTTAAGTACCAAGTGATTATGTGTAGCCAGATTTGGGAATGACTGGTTGAAGTACAATTAAATGGCTTAAAAACTGATTTGATGACATGCAGGAATAACTTATCCAAAGTGGATCAGCGTATATGTTAACGAGTTGTACTGCCCAGCTGGTACTCTCAGTGGTTGAGTGTTAACCTATGAACCAGGAGTTCACAGTTTGATTCCCAGGCAGGGTACATGTGGGCTCGGTCCCCTAGAGGCAGCCAACCAAGGATTCTCTCATATCATTGATTTTTCTCTCTTCCTTCCTCTCTGAAATCAATAAAAATATATATATATTTAAAAGTAATAATAATTTGTTGCCCTAACCAGTTTGGCTCAGTGGATAGAGCACCGGCCTGCGGACTGAAGGGTCCCGGGTTCGATTCCGGTCAAGGGCATGTACCTTGGTTGCAGGCACGTCCCCAGTAGGGGGTGTGCAGGAGGCAGCTGATCGATCTTTCTCTCTCATCAATGTTTCGGGCTCACTGTCCCTCTCCCTTCCTCTCTGTAAAAAAAAAAAAATAAAAGTAATACTAATTTGCAAAAGGCACGAAACTCAGACAAGTAACATACCTATTTCCCTCTTTCAATAAATTAAGCGCTAATTATCTGTCAAGTATTAAGAGTCTGAATTAATGCTTCAATATAAAGTTCCCTAGAAAGCTATGAAAGTCTGAACTTGTAATAAACAAGTTCACAGCTAGGAAACAAGCTAGCATGCCAAGGATACTACTTACGCATGTTATTCTTATCTTTAGACATGGCAGCTACTGCATCTTCATGTGTCACAAACTCTACATCTGCTTCTCCTGTTGCTCTGCCATCAGCTCCAATATCAATATGCACTCGTATTGGATTTAGTGGTGAAAAGAACTAAAGAAAAGAAAAACTTGTTACTTTCATATTACCGAAATTACGAAATGCCTTTGTTTTTGTTCATTAAAACAACCCTTCTTGCTGCCCTGTTGCAAGGCTAATAATTACATCAACACTAATGGTTCTAAGAATATAAGACCACACTTAGGGAAACACAGATACCTGGAACTTAGGCCAATAGATTCCCAGTAAGAGTTAGAGCAAAAATTTTCTTTAAAAGCTACACAGTAAATACTCTTGGCTTTGTAGGCCACTGGGAGCCAAGTACTGGATGTTTATTGGGCTGAAGTTTGCTGATTCTCTAACCAATATAAAACCAACCAGTTCCAAATTAATAGCAGCATCTAGTTCCATTATTTTCAGCTCGCCATATAGCCTAGAATGCCAAACCAAACTACTTGAACTTTTCACTTGTTAAATATATTTATACTTTCGAAACTCCACACAAGGGAAACAATCTCCCAGTCACTACCACTACGCTGATCAGTCTTTCACTAAATTCTTAACTGGACTTTGTAACTGTAGCATTTACTTGCTTCAATCCTATGTAGGTCAGCACAAAATGGACACAAAAATATTCATCAACTACTGAAGATTTATATAGTCACATTAAAGGGATTCTGATATTAAAAAGAAAATGAGAAAATTAAAAATGCTTTAAAAAATGTAGATACCAGAATTAGTATAAAACCACTAATTACTAAAATTACTCACATTAGCAATGTCATTTTCAGTTGCACGAAAAGGCAATCCTCTCATATGTACAAAATGACCACCATGAAAACCTGAACTTGCATCACCAGCTCCACCATAGCCATGTCCTCCCATACCTAAAAAAAATTTCCAGATCATAAACTGATACATGTAGAAAAGCATTTCAACAAAATATTTCTTCCCTATATACATCTTTTCCTATTTACAGCTTTTTGACAACCCCAAGAGATTTTAACACTTATAGTTGTTCTAAACATCAAATGGAGAATTTACCAGTAAGTATATATCTGTATAAAGGCCTATGTAGGAATACACTAAAATATGCCTGAATTGACTTTACCAAAATTCACCTAAAAATGAGTATGTCTTTAATATTTAATTTACCTCTTCCATCTCTCATTCTGTCATCAAAGCCATCATTTCCATAGCCATAATTATTATAGCCACCATAGTCATCAAAACCTCCATAACCTGTATAATTTGAGAAAATACAAGAATACTTTAAAGAGATAAATTTTATAGTTTACAAAAGCATACTTTGTATAAGCAGTTTGACTAAAGTATTGCAACTCCCAACATGTGAAAAAAAATTAACATTTGGTAAAAATTAAAAAATCTATAAATACATTTAGACATTTAATTTCACCCTGATGCCAAGCAGAAAATGTCCAAACATGCCAAAACTTCATTTTAACTTCTATATACATTATCTAGGTGTCAATATGTGCATCAACCAAGTCCCACAGCTGGCCATGGGAATCCATATTTTCATGAACAGGTTTTAAAACCTAGTAGGTACTGAAATTACTGCCATTTCTGTATTTCTTGACAAAGTGTCAGGAACATTAAGAAAATGACAACAGAACCTTTGTTCATTAGATACACATACCACCATCATATCCATCACCTCCTCGTCGCATTCTGTCATACATACTTCCACGCCCAGCTCCATAATAACCCCCTCTTCCTCCTATTGGTCTATCATATGGTCCTGGTCGCTGGCCCAGCAATCTTCTTGGTGGGTCATAAAATCCTTTGATTTCACTCCTGCTACTTCTGAAGATCTCAATATACCTATTTAAAAATGGTTTAAGGTACTGGTTTCAGCTTAAATGTATTAGAGCAAATAAGATATTGGGCAAAATGCAATAAGTTTTTCTGTATCTAGATACATAACCCAATTTAGCCTAAATACACCATAAAATTAACATTTTTACACCTACAAACTTAATAATTAATATATTTAAGTTTTACATAGACAAGTCAATCATTTGAGATATAAATATAATTTTAGCTTGTTTCTTTAAGCACAAGATAGATGTTTAGAGAAAATAGTTGATTATACAAAAGCATTTATCAACAACATCCTACAGAGAAATGGAAACAATCTACTTTTAATTTAAGCAAACTATTAGCATTAATTCCCCACCCATATCTGTAGTTTCCAAGTTAAATTATCAATTCTTTTAAACTATCCCAGAAAAATGTTACTGGTACCCCCCACTTAAGCAATAGTGACCCACAACCCCCAAAAATAAAAATTTAACACCATCCCAAACTCTCCATCCCCACCTGTGCCCTATTCTTTCCTTGTGTTTCCCCAGAGCATTTTCTGCTATCTCCTTTGAAGCAAACTGCACGAAGGCCTCCCCTGTGCTTCTCCCCTGGTAGTCCATCGTCAATGTTATCCCATTTGGCACGATTTCCAACCCTTTAACCCAAGGACAAATAACCCCATCAAGGGGAACAGTGTTAAAGGCTGAAACATTCCCATCTGAATCAAATATTTAAAACAAGTCTAAACAAAACAAAACAAAATGCTTAGTTCCCCATCACCCCATAATACAAATGGAAGATTTTTTTCAAAAAACTGGATTACACAAAAGTTTTTTTTTCTATCAGTGTCTTTATAAATTACATACTCTAACAGCCCACCTATATTACATGAAAAAAAAAAAAAAGCTGAAATCAAATTTAACTATGCTCCATCTTCTAATTCATGGTTCATTTCATCACACATAATTACTCTCAATTAAGTTTATTGCACATTAGTTAGGTTTTACATACTCTATACATTCTGTATTAAATATTAACTGGAGCAAATTTCATAACTATACATTAACCAAGATATACTCAAATTAAAAAGTCCCCCAAAACAAGCAAATTCGTTTTTTAAATTAAAAACTGAGTAATAAAATAAAATACTACTAAACTTTGACTAATACTAGAGGTACCTTGAAAGAACTGAACTATTTCCTCTTTGCTGCAACCAAATGGCAGTCCACGAAGTCGCACTGTCCCATCACTAGCGTCATTTGGACCATTATGTTTCATAACCCAATCCATCTCAATACCGTTTGATTAAATGCTATAAAAAAATAAACAAGCACATAAAGCAGTCAATCAAAACATACTCTTGCCAGAGGTACTGAAGAAACACCTCTCAGTGGTGCACAACAGGAAATGTAACATAGGACTCAATGACTCCAATGACAACGCTACACCACCACCTTTCTGTTTTGGGTCAGGCAAAAAAAGATTGGGAAAAGGCAGTGAAACCTGACTCCTCCCACCAAAAAGCACTCAATTTCTAAGGATCAAATATTATACATTGCCTAATTTTAAGAAAGTTTACTTAATTCCACTCTAAGTCTTCTTGTTCAAACTCTATTTCTTAACCTGTCATTTAGTATCAACTCTACCTTTGCCCCATCTCTCAAATTTTCATTCACATTTTCCATGTTTTATTATTCACTTGAATAGTTCTTCAAATCCTTTGAAACCTGATCACTCAAAAGTTGCACATAGTACCACCATCCAGCACATGAAGAACCCAAGCCAAACTACAAGTACTTCTTTAATGTTGGAAAGAATGGCATCATAAAAGTGTAAATTTACTAGATGCACTATAGTTCTGAACATATCCAATTTTTTGAAGGGGGAAAATTCTTAACTCTATTGTAACTAAATATGATTCAAGCACTCCCCAAGAGTAAGTTTTAAATGACTAAACTAGGTTGAATTTTAAAAATGGAGGTAAAAAGGCCACTTAAGTTACTGAACATAGTATATTAAAAAAAGTTACTCACTGCTTTACTTTTAGACACAAATTTTAAAAAATGACAATATATTCACATTCAAAAAGTATTAAAAAGGGTACAGTGAGAAGACCTCTTTCCCCTCCCACCCAGTTCCCTTCCCAAGACAACCATCCTTCCTTAGTTTAAGATTCCAGAACACTTTAAAGAGGCTAATGCAGAAGTCCTTCAGCTGCAGAAACTTACCAGAGCCTACAAATTTCATTATGCAGCTGTAGGAATCCTACTCACCTGGTTATTTCAAAAATTTCCCTCACCACCTCCTCCCCTGTAAACAAAACAATGTTCACTTGATTCCTTTATGCTCAAGAATTATTTTATACCAATAGGATTCACTAATAATTTCATGATTGAATTATCAGTGCAACTGTTAGTGGCAGCATCTGCAGAGTGAAATTCCCCTCCTTAGAATTCTTGCATTTAAAATAAACTAATGTAGAATTTCCCAAATGTGGTTATAAATCCTATCAGCTCTGCATATGTATCATTTCTGGTGCCCGTTCTTTATTGTTGCTGTTACTTTTTAAATATTTTTATTGATTTTTAGAGAGAGAGGAGGAGAGAGGGAGAAACATCTATTGGCTGCCTCCTACATGCCCCTTACTAGGGACCAAGCCTGCAACCTGGACATGTGCCTTGAGTAGGAATCGAACCGGCAACCTTTTGGTGCATGGGAGGATGCTCAACCAACTGAGCCATACCAGCCACGCTGCTCTGTTGTTTTTTTAATCCTAGACAGAGATCCCAAAAGTGAGATTATGCATTTTTATTTGACATTACAATTAATTCTTATGCACACAAATAACTGGTATGGACTTAATTTAAGAGAAAAGAAACTGAGCTTGAATCCCTAAAGCCTGTCACTGGCTCCTTAATTTAAGCAAAGTACTTAACTGCTGTGCCCAACTGTAAAAATGCAGCAGTGGTGCCTATACCTCACTGGACCATTTTAAGAATTATTCAGTGCCTGGTCTGCAGTGTGATAACCATTCAATGGTGGCCATTTTAAGGGCACAGTAGAACTAATGAAATGTACCACAAAATAATAGGTTGAACCTTACAGGACAGAAAAGTATTCTGAGTCTTAAAAGGACACAGTTTTATGTTTCCTTGGAAACTGTCTAAAGGAGAGGGGAAAACACTGTTCTAGTAGCCCTCAAAGTAGGCCTCAAATCAGTCTGGGGAAAAAAAGACATTTTGAAGGTCTACCATGTTCTTAAACTTTTGTAAAAAAAAAAACACTAACAAACAAAACAAAACAACAACAGTACCAACTTAAATAGCTGTTTCCTATGAAGAGTGATTTAAGGATAAAGGAAAAAAGTGGAGATTTAACATTACACATCACATCCTCATGAAAAATCTAAGAACTTTACAAAGTCAATCTAATCTATTGTGAAAAGATGTTATTAGTATGGTGCTTTTTATCATTTAGCATTTTTTCAATGTGAAGATATTGTTTTGGGAACAAATACAAACAAGCTGGATATAGTATATCTTTACTACAAGCACTAGTGAGCAAACCAGTTTTTGATTTTCAGGATCAGCTACACCAATGAGAACCTATATAAAAACAACAAATAAATACAACGTTTTTTTTTAAAAAACACTGTGGTCGGGTGGCTCGGTTGGTTGCAGCGTCTTCCCACACATCAAAAGGTTTCGGGTTTGAATGCCAGTCAGGGCCCATACCTGGGGTTGCCTCTGGTCAAGGTGTGTACATGAAGCAACTATTCGATGTTTCTCCCTCCCTCCCTTCTGCTTTCTCTAAAAATTAGTAAAAGCATCCTTGGGTGAGCATTAAAACACACACTAAACACAATTTTAAATTAGGGAAAAGTTAAGCAGATTCAGAGGAAACTTTTAAAAGGGCGATTCTTCATCACCTGTGTTCAAAGAGTACACAATAAAAACGGAAGCACACACTATTATCTCTTCAAAACCCAAAAATTGAGTCTAGAATTCTACTTACAAAACCAAAATGAACTTTAAAAGGCATACAACCAACTTTAGTACCTTAATAAAGCAGTCTCAGAAACCATCTAGTTTTTACAAATTATTCAGGATAATCCATCTCATCCTTTCTTTGCAACAGCATCATGGCCAATCACAATTGTTTTAAGATTTCCAAGTGTTAGCACCAATTAAAAATACCAGCAGTTGAAATATTAGAACAATTTTAGTGAGTTTTGTATAAGACTTTTTAGTTCCTTAGTAAAAGCATCTAACCGAGGCCAAATGAAATGTAAAATTCCTTTATAACAAAAATTATACTATCTCCTTAAGCATACAATACATAAAGAGTCTAATGCATCAATAAATAACTTTCTAAATGATAACCCTCTGGTCCTAAAAAATGAGAATGAACTTCAAATTTCGGCAAAAAATTTGATATGTTAATTTTAAATCATTCCCCCTTTCAAAGTGCTCAATTTAAAAAAAGGCACACCACTAGTACCTAAAAGGAGGTAAGTTCAAAAAAAGGGATTATGAATGAGTTATTACATTCAGCCACTTGTTTACTAAAACGAGGACATAAAACACACACACACACACAGACACACACACACACACACACACACCCAGTTAAAAATTTAAAGGCAATAACATGGATTTCCAGATGATGCAGATGAGGGCAGAAAAAAGATTTCTAGGGCAATCCTATTAGGAAAGCTGTTATAGCATATATTACTTTATAGGTAAACTCTGGCCTGTCTTTCAAAGCCCCCAAAGTAGACAAACTTCTTGTAAAGATGCCTATGAATTATTGTAAACTCTTCTCAGGCCCTGCCTTCCCCTTTCCTATTGTCTTCGGTGTAAATTACCGCCCCAGTTCTCCTGTGTTCTGAGGACCAAAATCATCCCACCACATATGGACTGGGCTTTATAGTTCCTCTCTCTGTTGAGTAGGCCTATGCTCTTGTTCAAAATATTACGACAGTTCTAGATTAAAAACAAACAAAAACATGCTTAGCTACCAAAAGAAAATAAACACCAACTGTATTTTCAAGCCATTTTACTTCTACAGCCTACCCCCCCCCCCCCCCCCCCGGCCTTCGAACAGTAACTTAATTCCTACACATACACACATTTTCGCCATCCCGGATCGCTTTAACTTCCTTCCAGATGCAAACGCCTAATTCAACTCTAACCCAGGATGTGCCCAACGACACAAAACCATGGCTGACCTGCCCCCCGCCCCCCAGTTCCATCAGCCGCATCACACAGCTCACCGGGCCCAGACGGCCGATGTGAAATACCCCTTTGACATTCCTACTGAACACATCACCCACTCGTCTGCTCACAAACCAATCACCCACAAAACCTTTACATACGTTTAAGATCAGCGTGAGAAAAGAAAAAACAAAAAACACAAAACCCGGTTGGAAAATGAGTACGTACTCTTTTCGAAGTTCCAAATCGGGACTATAAGGGCCGGCTAAGCGTCCTGTCCTCCTCCCCGGAGACCTTCCGTTTATCTAGCTGCCCTAGAGACCGGAGAGCTAGGAGAGCGC
>NW_005369027.1:1880913-1890801 GCF_000412655.1 Myotis brandtii | reverse complement strand
GAGGAAGGAGGGGAAGCCGAGGAGGCCGCGCCACCGTGCTCAAAATGGCGGAGGCCAAACCAGCGGGGAAATGGGAAAATGCTGGGTGACCCCCGCGCCGGGCTTCGGCTTCGCTCACGGAATCCCACATGAACCGGTCCACCCCCCGACATGCCGCCCCCCGTGAAGTGGGAGATCGCCCGGGAGGCGCAGCCGGGCCGTTTCCGAGCGGCGACCTCCACACTCCGTCCCCCGTCCCCCCCCGCCATCTCTCTCGTCCTTCTCCCGACTCTGCTCACGGCACCACGAGCCCAACCTACCCCCTGTTACTTCAGATACCCTGTCAAGCGACTGCAGCGCCCGCGGGGTCCGGCGGAGGAAGGACTCGCTCTCCTCGTGTAGCGCCCCCACAACGGCTCTTCCAACCGTCTCTGGCGGGGGCTGCCGCGGAGGGAGCTGCGCAGCACAGCGACTGGCTTGGGGGATGGGAGAGAGCGAGCGAGCGAGCGAGGGGGTGGGTAGAGCGAGAGCAACGGAGACCGGCCGGCGTCGTTCTCGCGAGACGAGAGCGTTGGTCCCGCTTTGGCGCAGCGGGCAGGTAGTGCGCTTGCGCGGTACTAGGCTCCCGAGTCGGACGCGGTGGGGAGCCGAGGCGGGTCCATTAGAGGAGGGGGCGGGGAGTTCCGCCCGTCTTTCCTCCGGCGCAACCACCGGAGTCTCAGAGTCCCCCTCGCCGGCCTCTTGGAGGACGAGTGGCAGCAGTGGGCCGCCTGCCCCGCGTTGCTGAACGAACCGTGGTGTCTCGGTTTGGAGCGGTTCTCCGGTCCCCTGTGCGCCGCCCCCCCATCCCCCAACAAATTCCAGCAAGTCCCGCGCTCACCCCAGCGTCACCTGCGTGGAAAGGCGCCACGTGGTTCAGCCGCCAAACACAGGGAAGGGGTTCCTTGTCCACCATGTTTGCATTATGCAGTAAAAATAGTAGTTCAGTGCTGGGGCGATCCGGGTGTCCACAGACCAATGTGGGCCGGGGGCCTGGGGCTCCTCCGTCCTTGCTCTGGCGCCGCGGCCCCGCTGCCCCACAGCCGGCCTGGTCGGGCGGCTTCTTAATCGATTCCCGCCCGGCCGTTTCCCTGCAGGTCTCACCTCGCCTTCGCATGCCTCTTGCCTGTCATCTCTCGCACTTTACAATCGGAGTGACTGGTTCAGCGCCCACGGCCCACTCGGGTTTTCTATATCGAGCTTTGTGTTCTTGGAAATTGTGCGTACAAGTGACACCTAATAAATACTTTTTGGTTATGCTCACATGCCACCAAGGTTCCTAGTGGCACTTCATTTTTTTTTAAATTAAAAACAAGAAAAGCAAGCTGAATTTTGGGGAAGGATGAAGGGCAGTCATGGTGAAGAGATGAATGCAAGTTAAGGCCCAAGCGTAGGAACGGACATGAAGTGAGAAGGGGGGAAACTAAGGTGTAGACCTTCAATATCCAGTCCGACTCTGCTTTGTGCGGCGGACATTGGGAAGCCTAGAGGGTGGGATAGGGGCACAAAGGCTGTTAGCAGTGAAGAAACCTGAGTAATTCCCCCGCCCCCCCCCCCCCCCCCACCATGAGATCTGGGTGTGTAGGATGGACCCAGGAAGCCAGTTACCTTCAGATAATGGAAACTTTCACTTCACGACTTTAATTCAGCCTCAAATCTGCTCAAATGGGACAGTCTTGAGCTCGCCCCTGCACCTTTCCCATCCCTTCCCCTTGCCCCCAGGGGTCTCACTCTGACTTTTTTTCTCTCCTAAGCTCAAAGGGCCCCGTCTTTTGCGTCTGTAACTTGTTTCCTGAAACCCATTTCTTCTGCTCATTTCTTCTACCTCTGTGGCTTTCTAAATAAACGTTCTCTTATAGTTTGAAAAAAAGGCAAGTGTGGGACAGTAAGAATTGACTAAGCCGTGGTGCTGTCGTGCCTTTCTTGAGCCCACTCCCTCGAAATGCCCCCCAGAGAAAGGGTCATCCTTACAAGAGACAGGAAAACAAAACCAGGATAATAACAGTAGCTCACGTTTATTGAGAACTTGCTTGAGCTAGGTGCTGGGCTCAATTCACTGACTCCTTACAGCCCTGAAAGATAGTAATTATTATTATCCCCAATTTACAGATGAGGTGTCGAGTTTAGAGAAGTGACAAAAAAAGAAAAATTGATCAGGGCCACACCCCCTAGTGCAGCGGTTCTCAACCTGTGGGTCGCGACCCCTTTGGCGGTCGAACGACCCTTTCACAGGGGTCGCCTAAGACCATCCTGCATATCAGATATTTACATTACGATTCATAACAGTAGCAACATTACAGTTATGAAGTAGCAACGAAAATAATTTTATGGTTGGGTCACAACATGAGGAACTGTATTTAAAGGGCCAGAAGGTTGAGAACCACTGCCCTAGTGGCAGAAGCTAGGATCTGAACCCAGGTGGTTTTACTCCAGGGGCCAGGGCAGCGGTGGGCAAACTACGGCCCGCGGGCCGGATCCGGCCCGTTTGAAATGAATAAAACTAAAAAAAAAAAAAGACCGTACCCTTTTATGTAATGATGTTTACTTTGAATTTATATTAGTTCACACAAACACTCCATCCATGCTTTTGTTAGGGACCTCCGGTCCAGTTTAAGAACCCATTGTGGCCCAAAAAGTTTGCCCACCCCTGGGCCAGGGTCATCATTTCAGGCAAATTGAAGTTACTTCCCCTGAAAAACACTGGAGTTACCAGGACAGGAGACCTGCAGTTAACAATTAATTGGCTGGAGACTTTTAAATAGGGCTGAAACGTGATTGTTCTGGGTCACAGACTATGAGCACCCCACCCTCTTCATTTTTAAAATAACTGCTGTATTAGTAAAGACTCCAAGATCTCACACGTCAGATGGAGTTCTTTCCTGGTTTTAAGTCACATTCCCTACTTTATCCTTTCAGTCTTTCCACCTGATTTGGTAGATGGAATTCTGTAATCCATTTCACCCCTTGCCTGAATTGGAACAATCTATTTACTGCCTGGTTGAGTTTGGCATTCTTTCCACATACTTACTTTGTGTGGTTATGGGCCACAATCCTAAAAGCATTGTAATGATTCTTTACCACCACACCTTGATGTTTTCTTTGGACATAATTTCTTTGTGTTGTGCACTCTGCTGTTTGCCCGTGTGAGTGCTTAGGAAGAACTTGAAGCTAGCTAGTACATGTAGAAGCTAGTACATATATTCCTTTTGCTTTTTTATCATTATAGCAAGTAGGAAGTTTTGAGTTTTTAAAAAAGTACACTATATAGGGGTATACCTAATCTACTTTACGATTTTTCTAAAAAAAAAAAAAAAGGCTATCAACTATTTCCATTTGCAAGTTGAATCCTGTAAGTACGGCTTGGTGGCCACTGCTCCAATGATCCCTACACAATTGTTTCCAGCTGGACCTCCGTGGAATTGTTTCCATAGAGATGGTTAGAAATAAGGGCTCCCAGCTGCTTTTGGGATTTTTTTTTCTCTCTAGTTGTCTTGCTTTCAGTCATTTCAGTGCTTTTCTATTAGCATAGAGATCAGAGGGACCCTGGAGAGGATCTTGTTAGGGGCCGTAATGAGAGAAAAGATGAAAAGGGAGAAGGAAATGGAAGTACCTACACCACCCAGGGGAAAACAAGACAATGAACGCGTGATCATGTATTACACCATCAAGAGGAGAGGAGAGGAAAATTCCATGCAGAGCCTAAGAGAAAGAGAAAGATACAGAAATCCAGAGTTTGCACTTCTGGGGGAGGAAGGCATATTAACTAAAAATTGGTTAAGATAGTTGTTCATATATTCCCCCAATGACTTTCTAAATTAACATAAAAACTGGATTATCATAATCTTTTTGCCTATATGAAAAGCATATAAGTTAAACATAACAAAACTAAGTTTTTAGAAGTGTGACTAATTAAGGTAGTTAATGCCTTTTAAACACTAAATCTGTCTTACTAACGTTTTGTGAAATGCTTGTTCTTGGATTTTATATACGCCTACCATCTTTAGAAAGAAGTGATCTTCCTTGTCATGATTCCAAATTGTTTCTCAAGACAAGGCTTAATTACACTGTTAACATTCTTAACACTTTTTTTGTTTCTTTAAGTCATATAAGTGTTCATCTGGGACTAGGGAAATTCAAAGATCTCACCCACTTTTTATAATTATACACTAAGTAAGCAAATGGAAATTTAAAAGGAAGAAAGCACCTACCACACTAATTTTTGAAAATAATTAAAATTATTGAACATTCTTTCTGTTCCAGTGGACTGATGTGAAGAATAGGGAAAAGTTACAAATTATAGCTACTTAAGGAATTGAAATCAAATTATTGTACTGCTTTTATTGTGTCATAAGCACATTAATAACTTAGAAAGCAGCACAGATAAAAGAGGAACACACCGTTTCCTGCCCTCCCACCCACATGATTTTAAGCTTCTGACTGGTAGCTAAAAATGCAGGTTTCATTATATATGTACCTATGCCAATGATTGTTTTTTTTTATTTTTTTTATTTTTTTTATTTTTAATTTTAATTTTTTTATTAAATCTTTATTGTTCAGATTCCTCATCCATAGGTGCACGATTTTTGTCCAGTTTCTTCCCGCATCTCCCATTCCCCTTTCCCCCCCAAGAATAGTCAGTCCATTCCCTTTCTATGTCCCTGATTCATTATAATCACCAGTTCATTCTGTACATCAGATTATTTATTCACTTGGTTCTTAGATTCACTTGTTGATAGATGCATGTTTGTTGTTCACAATTTGTATCTTTACCTTTTTCTTCTTCCTCTTCTTAAAGGATACCTTTCAGCATTTCGTATAATACTGGTTTAGTGGTGATGAACTCCTTTAGCTTTTCCTTATCTGTGAAGCTCTTTATCTGACCTTCAATTCTGAATGATAGCTTTGCTGGATAAAGTATTCTTGGTTGTAGGTTCTTGGTATTCAGCACTTTGAATATTTCTTGCCATTCCCTTCTGGCCTGCAAAGTTTCTGTTGAGAAATCAGCTGACAGTCGTATGGGTATTCCCTTGTAGGTAATTGAGTCTCTTTCTCTTGCTGCTTTTAAGATTCTCTCTTTGTCTTTTGCTCTTGGCATTTTAATTATGATGTGTCTTGGTGTGGTCCTCTTTGGATTCCTTTTGTTTGGGGTTCTCTGCGCTTCTTGGACCTGTAAGTCCATTTCTTTCACCAGGTGGGGGAAGTTTTCTGCCATTATTTCTTCAAATAGGTTTTCAATATCTTGCTGTCTCTCATCTTCTGGCACCCCTATTATTCTGATGTTGGTACGCTTGAAGCTGTCCCAGAGGCTCCTTACACTATCTTCGTATTTTCGGATTCTTTTTTCATTTTGCTTTTCCGGTTGGGTGTTTTTTGCTTCTTCGCATTTCAAATCTTTGGCTTGATTCTTGCGCTCCTCTGGTCTGCTATTGGGTGTAATATTCTTTATTTCAGAGCGTGTATGCTTAATTTCTAGTTTCTTTATCATAGCATCGAGGGTCTCATTAGTTTTCGTGAGGCTCTCCAGAAGTTTATTGCAAGCCCTCAAAATTGCGTTTTTTAGCTCTATATCCTCCATTTCTGTCATGTTTTTTTGTCTCCGCATTTTTTATGCTTTCTTGGTGCACCCCCTAGTGGTCTTTGTGCGCAGTCTTGTTCTAGTTGAGCCTTGATTGTTGTAGTTAATACTAGAGGGATTTGACCACCAGGCCGACTGGCTGTGTGAATCAGCTGTGTCTGCCGCGGAAAACTTCTGTCCTCTGGGGAGGTGCTAATCTAGCCTTTGCCTGAGGCGATCCGGCAAATGGCTCTGCGCAGGGCTTGGGCGGGGCGGGCTCAACAGGGCGGGCGGAGGGAGCCGTTATGGTGCCCTCAGTCCTGTTCCCAGAGGCTCTGCTTCTCAGAACCCCCGGAACCGCTGCAAACCTCGGAGGGAAAGCTGCCTTCCAACTGATGCCAGACACTCCCGCTTCTCCCGTTTGGGTCCGAGTCCCCAGCGATTCGCCCGTATCTGGAGCTCAGAGTCTGAGACTCCCCCCTGACCGAAAACGACAACCGCGCTCTCAGCCACCAGCCCGCTTTGCGCGCGCACCTCCGCACCTGAGTTTTTTCCACACTGCGCCTCCTCTGAGCCTCGGTGTGCTGTTATTTTTCCTTCTAGTTGAAGAGTTTCTCCTCAGCCAGCCTTCCTGTGGTTCTGGGTGATGTCCGTTCCGTCTTTTAGTTGTATTTTTGAAGTGGTTGTTTGCGGCAGCAATCTCCGGTGTTTACCTATGTCGCCATCTTGGTCTCTCCTATGCCAATGATTGTTATGTTGGGGGTGGACACTCTTTAAGTAACTAATTTTCACAACCATCTAGCCTAGTTATTATGGACCAAGAAATAGAAGAATCAGGAGATAAAGCTCCAACGATTACCAAGAAAATCAATGGCAGAATTTAGAACTGTCTTCATAATCAGGGAGTCTACAGGCCTAGGCTCCAACCCCAGTTTTGACACTTACCTACCAGTTGTTTGATTCTGAGGCAGTTAACTTTTTGGAACCTCAGTTTCTTTTTAAAAATTTATTTATTGATTTTTAGAGAAGGAGAGAAAGGGAGAGGGATAGAAATACCAATGAGAAACCTCATCGATCTGCTGCTTTCTGCACGCCCCCTATTGAGGATGGAGCCTGCAACCTGGGCATGTGCCTTGACCGGGAATCAAACTGTGACCTCTTGGTTGATGCTCAACCACTGAGCCACACCAGCTGAGCTGAACCTCTAAAATGGGTTGTTAGGTTGTTATATAGGGTAGTGATTAGTAGTTGAAATAATAAAAATTCTAGTTCCATCCTATTTCATGTGTGTTTGTCATATCATTGTTAATAAAAGTGGTTCATTCCTATTAAACAAGCCCTTGCTTGTACCTACCACTGGATCAGGCTCTGCAGGGTGGTCCTGGGTGGGCTTCGGAATCCTGTCGATTACGCCAAATAAATGTTGATGTAAGAAAAATTCAAACCTGTGGAGAATTTTTATGAGTTTATTTGAACCAAACCGATGACATATGCCAGGGAGCAAGATCTCAAATGATCCCTGGCTTTTGTTTTTAGGTTGATAATTAACCTCAAATTAGATAATTTTGGCTGAAGTGGGGAGCATGGATATTGAGAGGGGAGAAGAGAGAAGACTAGGAGAAGGCCCAACAGAGATGATGAGCACTTAAACTAGAACAATGGTATTAGGGATAGATACAAGAGGATGTCTTTGAGAAATATTTAGGAGCTATTTTCAGCAGGATTTAGTGGTTGATTAGAGGGGCTATGGATGGGTGGGTTAAAAGAAGTCAAGGGTGAATTATTTTTGGTTTAGGGTTGGATGGTAGGGACAGCAACTGACATAGGAAATATAGGAATGTTGGGTATGTTGATTTAGAGATTCCATGTTCAATCCAAGTGGCTATATCTAGGAGGAAATTAATATGTGCTAATTAATATAAATTTGGTATTTATCAACATACATTTTACTTTTACATTCTGGAGGTTTGGGAAATAGGCTCAGGTTAAGTAAACTTGGTATAGAATATGTCGTAAAAATTGGAATTAGAATTTATTAACTTATACTGAGGAACAATGAGGAATGAGAGTTACATGTAATTACATTTAATTAAATTACATTTAATGTAATCAGGTAGGGTTTAAGCTTGTCATTTTGCTATTGGTTTCTATATGTCTTATGTCTTTATTGTTCCTTTATTCCTTCATTTATTGCTTTTTTGCATTAACTAGGTATTATATATGAATATACATAATCTATATTTATAGTAAGCATGCATTTGTAAGTGTACATAAAAAACAGAAGGATACATATAGAGAGGGCTACAAGATTTTAAAAGATATTATTTTGTTATTCATGGGATTATATTAATCATAACATTTAAAAAAAAACCACTATTTCCCACAATTGCTAAAGTTAAATCCAAATGTATGTATGTAAAGACATAGATAATATTTTTCTCTAATGACTTTGTAGACCCATGCTTCCATAACTTCCATCTCTTTACCATGACTGCCCTTCATCCTTCCCCAAAATTCAGCTTGCTTTTCTTTTTTTTAATTAAAAAAAAATGAAGTGTCACTAGGAACCTTGGTGGCATGTGAGCATAACCAAAAAGTATTTATTAGGTGTCACTTGTACACACAATTTCCAAGAATGCAAAGCTCGATATAGAAAACCCAGACTCTACCAGTGCTTTACAACTAGATTGATGTCTTTAACTGTAAGACTGTCCAAAATTTCAAAATTCAATGTATAAACATGCAATAGAGTTCGATAGCCCTTGTGTCCCACAGCTGGAAGAATAAGTAGTTGACCTTTAAGTAGTTTTCCACTTCTTGGCAGATGGCCGTTCAAATACATCTCGTACCCCAGCTGCCTTTTGTTTGCTGGCATTCTATCATGGAGAAACACTGACAAAAATATTTCTCTTCCTTGCTTTTATTGTAACAGCCACATTCCAATGATGGAAACTTACCCAGTTGCAGGGACCTTAAAGAAAGCTAGAATGGAACCCCAAGTAGGTATTGAGCCTCAGAACCATTCTAGGAACCTGTGTCATTAGCAGTATTAAATTCTAGGATCATTACTCACGCTTCTCGATCTTCTCTGTCCCTCTTGATTCTCTTTAGTTCCCGAACTTTCCATGCCTCATATTCCTCCTCATCATTTTCATCGTCAGTATTCAGTGCATCCAGTGCAGCCAGGGATCGCTTGTTTTCCTCCAGCTCTTTCTTGGTCTCCTCTTCTACAATCTGGATAGGGAGAAAAATTCAACTGTCAGACTTCCTTATTCTTCTCAGACAAACCTACGTACAATACTCCTTGCACTCAATCCTCACAGCCACTCCCAGTACCTTGAGTGTATACTTGCGCCTCTCCTCGGCCCTGCGTTTAGCCTCCTGCTCCAGCTCCTTCTGTTTCAATGCTTCAGCCTCACGTTCTTGAACTGTTACTCGGTCCTTCTTTCGAATGAAGACGGGCTTAAGGCGAGGCTCCATCTCATCTTCACTGTCTGTGTACTCTTCATACTCGGACTCTGATTCTGACTCCTCCCCAGAACGCCCCTCATCTTCCACTTCCATGACTTCCATCTCTTCATTTTGTCTCTCCTGTGCTCGTTGACGCATCATGCCACGGCGCCACTCTATTTCCTCATCATCAATTTCTTGCTCTTCTTCCTCACTGCTATCTTCTCGCTCCATGCGCCAAACATCTCCTTCTACTTCTGAGTCACTTTCTCCTACGACTCCAGGTTCCACTATTTTCCGATGTCGAGCCAATCTCTCTTCCACATCTTCACTAATACGGTTCTGCAAACGCCGTAGTCGGGGGTCGCTAGATGAATCCTCCTCCTGTTCCTCAGGCTCTGCTTCTTGTTCTTTGGCTTTCTTAATGAACTGAAATTCTTCATCCTCCTCATCTGAGGACTCCATAGGGGCATAGTCTGGCCTCTTTCCCGACACATAACATTTCACCTTCACTTTCTCCATCAAAATCTCACCTTTCTCATTGCGGACCGGGACAGCCCCAGCCGTGGACTGAATGGGCGGCTGTTTCATGAGTGCGCTGGGGGCCGACATGTTCATGGCAGCGGCAGGACTCCGGGCACTTCCCTGATTCCAAGTAGTAAACAGCTATCAACGGTAGAGCATGAGACTCTTAATCTCAGGGTCATGGGTTCGTGCCCCACGTTGGGTGCCAATTGTTGGGGTCCAACCCCAGCAGGTCCAGGGGTTCCCAAAGGTGTGGACGGATCCAGCGAAGAAGGAATGACACGGAGACAGTGTTCAGTTGATCAGCAGTCTAGCCAGGTTCTAGCCAGGATCTCCAGCCA
>NW_005369027.1:1835812-1879581 GCF_000412655.1 Myotis brandtii | reverse complement strand
CATCATCATCATCATCATCATCATCACCATCTTCCTCTTCCTCGTGAAGAGGTGGAGGTAAACGACCAATAGCTTGCTCCATACGATCAACAGGTTCTTCTGCCATGGTAGGGGGTAAAGGAGGGCCAATCAACTCATCATCAGAGGAATCAGAACTCTCTTCACTTCCACTACTGCTTGTATCACTGGAAGATGATTTAGAGCAATCTCTGACCACATCTGAGCCTGAAGATGTAGGTTCAATATCTTCATTTTGCCTCCTTAATTCTTTCTCTCTGTTCATTTCTTCCTCTTTTTCTCTTGCCTCCAGTGTTTTCCGACTTCTTTCCATAGCTGTTCTTCGAGTCTGTTCAAACATTGCTTCCAAATCAAATGTACGAGCTTTTTTCCCGAACCCCGTGAAGCCCATGGTGACCGCCAGCTTCAGGTCTGGTCCCAATTCCACATCTTCACTAATACGGTTCTGCAAACGCCGTAGTCGGGGGTCCCGAAGTGAATCCTCCTCCTGTTCCTCAGGCTCTGCTTCTGAGGCTTTGTCTTTCTTAATGAACTGAAATTCTTCATCCTCCTCATCTGAGGACTCCATAGGGGCAAAGTCTGGCCTCTTTCCCGACACATAACGTTTCACTTTCTCCATTGAAATCTCACCTTGCTCATTGCTGACTGGGACGGCCCCGGCCGTGGACTGAATGGGCGGCTGTTTCATGAGTGAGCTGGGGGCCGACATGTTCATGGCAGCGGCAGGACTCCGGGCACTTCCCTGATTCCAAGTAGTAAACAGCTATCAACGGTAGAGCATGAGCTTAATCTCACTCTTAATCTCAGGGTCGTGGGTTTGTGCCCCACATTGGGCGCCAATTGTTGGGGTCCAACCCCAGCAGGTCCAGGGGTTCCCAAAGGTGTGGACAGAGTCGGCGAAGAAGGAATGACACGGAGACAGTGTTCAGTTGATCAGCAGTCTAGCCAGTTCTAGCCAGGATCTCCAGCCAGGTTCTGTGTTTATTTCTCCTGCTACATCTGTATTTATACCAGTTGATCTTAATCCTATCCATTCTTTTCCAAAGGTTAGGGCATTTGTTATCTCCATTCCAGGGAGTAAAGATTATGTAGCTTAAGCGTGATTGTTCGTAGTTAAAGTGATTGACTACCCGCCTGGCACTTAGTTAAGGGGTTTTACTGATAAAAATCCCCACCTGGGGAAACAACCTTTCTCAGAGAGGTGACCTTGGTTAAAACACATAGCACTAAGAAGGGGAGCAAACAGATTAAGAACAGTATGCCATATATGCCAGGTCCCTTGAATCATAAGCTGTGCAGATGTTTCTTCCCCGCAGCGACTGTGACAAGCAGCAAGGGTGGTACGGCTTCCGGCACATATCCAGACTATTGTAAATCTATTTAAATGATGTTTCTGAAGCATTTAGTGTATCTAGAGTATTTCCCTTGAAAAATATTTATGCTAAGTACTGTTAAGAGGGTAAAAATTCTGATTAAAAGCAATGTCTAAAATATTAATAATGTTATTGCTTGGGGTCAAAAGGTACAAACTTATTAAAGTTAATGAAGGGGGTCAGTTTGTTGTCAGTTTGATTCAAATAAACTCTTATGGAAAATTCTCAAAAAATAAAGAAACAGAAATACCTGTGTGTCTGGGAGCTGCCAAGGGGGCTGGGGCCTGGTGCGGGCAGCCAGCAGGGCTTTCCAGGTTGTTTATGTTCTCCTTGAAAACAAGAAATTCATGTTAGATGGGTCATTTTCTTTCAGGTGTAAGCAAAGCACCCTCTAATTTGCTGAATCTTCAAAAAGTACTATAACTTTGGGAGGGAGGAATCCCTCCATTACTATGACAAAGCCCATGTTTCTAGTAAAGCAAAGGAAACACCCAGAATATTAATAGAGTTCATCTCTAGGCAGTGGAAGTACAGGATATTCTTTCCCTGCCCCCCCCCCCGTTTTTCTGTATTTGATAGATTTGTAGTAAAAAGAAAGTATTATTCTTTTAATGAAAAGCTTTAACTAATCTGTATCATGAGCTCACAAAAGTCTCCAATCTACAGATTTAATAAAATAACACAAAATTAATTAAAGCATTAGGCTTCTTTGATTATACTAAGTCCAAAAATAAAAAGAAATGTTGTTACATGGTTATGGGTCACTTTAATTTGCTAAGTTTTTTTTTATAATGAGCATATTTTTTATAATTAGAAAAAAATACATTCTTTTAAAAGGGTAGTAACATTCATTGGGTGACTATAAACACATATGTGCCCCTTGGATGTTTCATTCACTTCATCAAAAACATAGCCTAAGCTAGTTTTGGCTGCTTTAAGAAAGAATATGATGATGTTGTTAAGTATATGGACAGTATGAAACGTTAATACAAAATTTGAAAAGAAAATGTTCTATTCATTTTAGAGGCTTAAAAAATTAGGGATCACATATCTTTAAATGTAGGTGTGTTAGAATAATTGCTTGACTTTGTATCTTGGAGCTGTGAGTTGCTTCTGTACACCAAGTAAAACATTAACTTTCTGATTTTTTTTTTTTTTTGCAACAACAAGATTACCAGCGTTTGTGAGAGCCTGCAGAGACAGCCTGCAAGGAAAATGAAGCTCCCTATTTTCATAGCAGATGCATTCACAGCAAAAGCATTTCGTGGAAATCCTGCTGCTGTTTGTCTCCTAGAAAATGTGAGTATTAGTTTGGAAATGCAGTGCTTGGAATTCTAGATTCCCTGAGAACTAAATAGGTCTTTAAAAAAAAATCAGACCAGCTGTTTACCTCTTTGTGTTTTTTTGTCAAATGATACTAGCCACGTTCATGTCTGCAAATTGATTTAGGCGAGAAAGCTTACACCTACAAGTTTAATTCTAGAGAAATGAAGATTCACGTAGGGAAGGACTAGAGCTCCCTTTTAGCCCTCAGGTTTTCATTTAGTTAGCACCAAATGTGGAGGAGAATAAAATTAGATGAGTTTTATGTGACTAGACATGGCTGATATTACATTTAGCATGAAAGATCCAAACTGCATATTTCTAATCTTACCTATAGTCCATGTAATTAGAGATTTTTTTCAGGATGAAGAAATGAGATGTTTGTAAGGAATAAAGTAGAAAGATAGAAGGAATTAAGCTCTAATATAGGGAGAACTTAGTTTACTGAAAGTCTCATTTTAAAAATGGCTTTTTGATTAGGTTAAGTTATTAACAGGTTAATTAAATATTCCCTGACCTTAAGTGCTTTGTGTTGGTCCCTGGGTATTATTAGGAAGCAAGCCAAAATACCCTTCCACTCAGAGCAGTTAGTGGCAGAGTATGTATACGTGAGAATTTTCAGAAACCCAGCAAGCAATTCATGATGTTAAGTAAGTTACTAAGTTGGGCAAAGTGCGTGCTGGGGCATTTGTGTGCAGTGAATCCCAACCTGGCCTGCACACCAGAATCACAGAGGAGCTTTAACATTTCTGTGCTCAGGCCTCAGACCAAGCCAGTGACAGCAGAGTCTCTGGGGTGCGACCCAGGCTGCCCTGTTGGTCCATCTCCGTGTGTGATTCCAGGGTGCAGTCACGGTGGAGAGAGGCCCAGGTTGTCCTGAGATAGGCGAATACTGTAAATTGAGTCCTTGGTGCACTTATTTTCTTTCTCAAGGGGAGCAGCAAAATGGTGATCAAGAGTTCAAGAGTCCTCCACTCACTTTAACAATGCATTCACTATGCAACCTTGCAGTTGGCACTAGCCAACCACACACTGCTGAAAGAAAGTAATAAAGTTAACGGGCTTTATCGAGTAACACAATAGTTCGCGAGGATTAGCAAGAGAGTAATTAACAACCAGATTCTAAGTCATGAACTTTCTTTAGAAATAATCTGGCAGCCCAGCTGGTGTGGCTCAGTGGTTGAGCATTGACCTATGAACCAGGAGGTCGTGGTTTGATTCCCAGTGAGGGCACATGCCTCTGTTGCAGGCTCACTCCCCAAAAACGACAACCGCGCTCTCAGCCACCAGCCCGCTTTGCGCGCGCACCTCCGCACCTGAGTTTTTTCCACACTGCGCCTCCTCTGAGCCTCGGTGTGCTGTTATTTTTCCTTCTAGTTGAAGAGTCTCTCCTCAGCCAGCCTTCCTGTGGTTCTGGGTGATGTCCGTTCCGTCTTTTAGTTGTATTTTTGAAGTGGTTGTTTGCGGCAGCAGTCTGCGGTGTTTACCTATGCCGCCATCTTGGTCTCTCCCCTCATCATTGATGTTTCTATCTCTCTCTCCCTCTTCCTTCCTCTCTGAAATCAACAAATATATATATATTTTTTAAAAAAGAAACAATCTTTAAATACAACTCCACCTTGAGGAATTATGAAATTGACTAAAGCTGCTTGTCTAGAATCTCAGTATATTTGCCCATGTTTCCATACGTAACATCCTTGAAGAGTTTTGAAAATAGTTTTAAGTGATTTATATACTAGATGACAAGGATCAGCATTATTCCTCATTCTTTTATCTCGTGTACTCATTAAGCAACAGGCTCAAGGATCTCTCTCTCTCTCTACCTACCTACCTAACTCTATCTCTCTATTTACTTCTCCATTAAAATATATTTTACATGTTATTTATGTATTTGGAAAAACTAGGCAATAAAATTTTAACAAAGAACTTAACATAATTCAAAGCAAAATGCTTCAGTTCAAATGAAAGAAAGAAAAAGATGAGGAAGTCCATGGCTCGGGGACACTCTCTTGTCTCCCAATTCACTTCTGGGCCTTGGACCTGTGAGACTAGGCTAATTTGATGGCCTGTCAGAGACAACTGAATAGATACCTGAAGACTAGTTTGCTAGCTTTTCTATTCTGTGGACAATAGAGTCCTGTTCTCCTGGATGCTAATTTAACACTTTCCCCAATTCATAATCAATACAAATTATAAAGAAAGTGTAAACTATGTTTTCTGCCCTTGGATTCCTTACCTGTGGCCGGAGACAGAGATCACCTGAAACACAAGTGAACTCAGGAAAATATCAGCGACAAACAGGGCTAAACCTTATAATGCTGACCACAATTCCGGTGTTTAGCCTGTCATCGACATATTCTACAAATATTTATCAACACCTGCCAGGAGCCAGGCTCTGGGCTAGGGCTGGGAGGTACAAAGATTAGTCAATTTGTCTGCCCTTGATGTGCTCAAAGTCTAATGTAAGCCTCATCATTATTCAGAGGCTAAGGGACCCGAAGGTGCCAGGTGCAAAGGGAACTCAGAGAACAATGCTGGATTTTATGGAGGAGGACATACTTCAGATTTTAAGTGCAGATATTCTTTTTTGTTTTGTTTAAAATTATTTAAAATTTGACCAAGATGAGACTAACCATAGAGAAACTTGATGGACAGTCTAAGACTAGGTAATTGCTTTTTGAATACTTGTTAACAGACTTCTGGAAGCAAATGGAGTCCCAAGAGCTTTTATAATTTTCTAAAGTTTTGTTTTGTTTTCCTTTAAGGACAAGTCCATTTTTTAAAAAAATATATTTTATTGATTTTTTACAGATAGGAAGGGAGAGAGATAGAGAGTTAGAAACATCGATGAGAGAGAAACATCGACCAGCCGCCTCCTGCACATCTCCTACTGGGGATGTGCCCGCAACCCAGGTACATGCCCTTGACCGGAATCGAACCTGGGACCTTTCAGTCCACAGGCCGACGCTCTGAGCCAAACCGGTTTCGGCAGGACAAGTCCATTTTTAATGTTCTCACACGAGGAACTTATAACACTGTACATTAGGTGGGGAAAAAAAACCAAATTAAGGGATAAATGGAACATATTTGAGTAAAATATTTAAAATCTTAAAAAACTGTGATAATCAGTTTGGCAATAAAGACCATATAGACACATGGAAAATGTATCAAAACAATATTTTAAAAATGAAATAGATACATTATGGTGTCAGCTGAGTAAAAAACTACAAAACTCATGACCAACTACTGGATAGGTCAGAGGACTGTGATAGTGCTCAGGGGTGATATTTTGTTTATTTTCCGGTAAACCAGCCTTCATAGTTAGTGAAAATAATAGATCAACAGGGTAAGGTATCCCATATTTATTCTTCTTCATATTCTAACAAAGCCATATATATATATATAGTGTGTGTGTGTGTGTGTGTGTGTGTGTAGCACAAGGTTTCTTAACTGCAGCACTACTGACATTTTGGACTGGGTAGTTCTTTGATGTATGAGACTGTCATGTACATCGTAAAATGTTTACTAATATCCTGTCCTCTACCCACTAGATGACAGTAGTCCCCCCTTTTCTCTCAGTCATGGCAATCAAAAATTGCCCCCAGCTGTTTTCCCCCCTCTGTTTCTCTCCATTCTTTTCTTAAAAAAAAACAACACCCCAAAAACCCTGGCTGGTGTGGCTCAGTTGGTTGGAGTGTCCTCCCGTGCACCAAAAGGTGGTGGGTTCAATTTCTGGTCAGGCTACAAGCCCAAGTTTCAGATTTGATTCCCAGTCAGAGCATATTTGGGAGGTGACTGATCGATGTTTATCTCTTTCCCTAAAAAAAAAATAAATAAATAAAAAAGGAAAAAAATGGCCCTGAGGTTGGGATCCATTGCTTTGAGGCTACCTTTTTAAAAAGAAGTTTATATGAGTTTTTCTGTTAAAATTATTCATAGAAAACCTTTGTTGTGTGCCCAATATATACATTTATTCCAATTTAACCGACATTTACTGGTTTTTAGTTATTATTCTTTTCATCACCAGTAATCATTGCCAGCGACAGCAAGGAGGATGGGTTTCACACTTAAAAAAAAAAAAAGGCTGGTTTTAAAAATTGATTTCAGAGAGGAAGGGAAAGGGAGAGAGATATAGAAACATCAATGATGAGAGAGAATCATTGATCAGCTGCCTCCTGCATGCCCCTCACTGGGATTGAGTCCGAAACCTGGGCATGTGCCCTGACCAGGAATTGAACTGTGAACTGGTTCATGGGTCAACATTCAATCACTGAGCCACACCCGCTGGGCTGGCTTCACGCTTTTAAGGAGGAATGCTTAGTTTTAGTTCCTGAACTATTTATCATTCCAGTTTTCCTTATTAAATTTAGAGAACACCCAAAACCCCTTTACAGCTTAGTGAGTTATGCATTTAAGGAAAACAAAACAGGTGTACAGCAAAACCCAGGCTTTAACTCATGTCAGAAGGCTTGTCACTGCCCGTTTCCCAACTCTGTGCCCTTCCTTAGAGAGAGGCTCACCCGTCAGAGGCTCCTGGGGTTTCTAGGGAGTTTCAACCTCATATCTATTTTTATGCCCAGAAAAGAGATTGAGGAGTGCAGAGGAGATTCTTCTAGGGCACTGAAGGGTTTTCCTTTGCCCAGTGATGGAGGGGAGAGCAATGCAAAGGAGGAGATGTTAATGTAGAATTTCTGCTTCCCAAGTATCCTCACTGGCTTCCAGAACATAACCCTCAGCTCTAGGAACAGTGACTTCAGACACATTCAGCCCAATACTGTGCTAGTTGCTTTTCACATGTTATCTCATTTCATCCTCACAACCACTCTGTGAGTAGGTCTTATTATCATCATCCCCATTTTACAGATGCGGACCCAGAGGCAGAGGAAGGGGAAGTACTTTGCCAGAGGTCACACACTCCTCAGTGGCTGACTGCCTGGCTGCGGGGCCTGTGCTTTTAACCACTGTGCTCACTACCATCACTCTTGTCACTCACTCAGTACCTGTCTTCCTCATCAGACTGCACCTTCTATGCGATCTTAGATCCATTCTGACTTGTTTCAGCACACCCGGCCTAGCACACGGGAGGCACCACATAAATATCTGTTGAGTGAAAGTAAAAATATAATCAATTAAATTATGGCAAAATCTCTGAAGAGTTCTGGTTAACCAACCGTCATTGGTCTTACATTCTCCTTGGTGGGGCAGGGTAGTGGGTATGGGAAGTGAGAATGAACTTTGGGCTCAATTTGGAGCTGGAGAGACGAGGCATCCGTAAGATGGCCTACAGCTTGAGTACTGCCTTGTGTGGACATAACTTCACAATAAGAAGCCCCAGTGCCTCAGAAGGAATCTCCCATTTCTTCCTGGGTGATTTAGAACTTTCGACATCCAGCTGTTTTTCCTTTGCTGGAATCCATCTGCAGCAGAGGGAAAAGACTGAGACAAGTTATATGCAGGCTGTCATATTTCTGAACTGCCACAAGATGGGGGTATTTTAAAACTTTACTCATTTTTTGATTATTAATTTTTTGGGGGGCCTAATGGTGATGGAACCTCAGTGTCCCAGTGCAGTACACTGGAACTCAAAAAATAAATAAAATAAAAAAAATCATGGTTGTTTTGCTGTTGGAAATTTGTCTCTTGTGACATTACCAAAGGGAAATGGATATTAAAGCAAGAGAATTAAAAGCTGCCGAACCGGTTTGGCTCAGTGGATAGAGCGTCAGCCTGCGGACTGAAGGGTCCCGGGTTCAATTCCGGTCAAGGGCATGTACCTTGGTTGTGGGCACATCCCCAGTTGGGGGCGTGCAGGAGGCAGCTGATCGATGTTTCTAACTCTCTATCACTCTCCCTTCCTCTCTGTAAAAAAAATCAATAAAATATATTTAAAAAAAAGTTGTTGGTTTGTAATTATGTGCTGCATTTGAAAATAAGCTTGTAGTGTAAAATGGAAAATTATTTGAACAAAAACTCAGTATTTTAAATGAGTGTAGCCTCTTTCTCTTATTTCTAAAGTTCTCAAAGTTGAACCAATATGAGCCTTCTCATGATGCACCATCATCTTGACCTTTGGTTCCACTGTAGAAATTCAGCTGCATATGGTGCATATTGAGGGCTGCTATTACCAAATTTTCTTCATTATTTCTGTCCCTCAGGCAAATAACAGGAGTCCTGGCACAGAAATTAGTTACAGAAGTTCAAATTGCATTTGGTGTCATATGGTAGAGAGGGTTAAAGTAAAGCCTGTGTTCTAGCTGATGTGCAAAACAGCCCATTTGCAAGGAAATTTATTGTCAAAAGATGGTGAGCTTGGCTACAACGTGGGATGCTTTAATGCTCTCAGAGGGTCTTGTCGAGGGAAGCAATAGATAAAGAAAGGAAGGATAAGGATAGGGAGAGTTTGACCAGATCAGAGAGAGGAAGGACTGGCAGGCACCACAGGAAGACCAGCACCGGCTTTCCTTTGTCACCCTGTCATTCACTGTTGAGCCCTGTGATTGCAGGTTCTGCACTAGGGAATTAAATGGCTTCCAGTTTCTCTCAGGTGTTGTATGCACAGGCATGTGAGCCAGTTTCCGCAGAGAACATTCCATAAGCCATGGCAAGTGCCTGAGTTCCATGCTTTTTTCTCCCCAAATTATAAGAGAATGTTTATTTAGAAAATGACAGAGCTAGTAGAAGTTAGACAGCTCAGCTGCATAGGCTCAGGGAAAAGTGACAGAAGCAAAAGAAGGGCCCTTAGAGCTCAGGAGAGAGAAAGAAAAGGTAAAGCGCTTGGGGGGAAGAAGCGGGGGAAGGGAAAGGTGCGGGTGTGCTCCGAGAGGGAGAGCAGTATTGCCTGTTGGCTGGGATGCCCCAACAACCACCCCGCTTCTTCTACTCAGGTGGGACTGTACAGGTGTGACATCCTAATTCCCTTCACCCCAGCTCACGGAATCCTGGCATGTCAAAGATTTAACAAGAGAACAGACGTGAGATCAAGTAACTTGCCCAAGAAGCATCCCCAGTACAAAGCTCTTTGCCCACATTTTCCTGCCCAACTCACCAAAAAGTGCCCTTTTTCTGAGTCCACTTCAAGGCCTCATCTTTAAAGGCCTAGCATGTTTATTGTCAAAATCTATGTATCTCAATTACACACTGTACATACTCTATGTATCTCAAATACATATGTACTCTCTGGTGTTGCTCACTGTTGCTTTCTGTATCTGCCTAGAGTCCCTACAAGAACACAGGGCCAGCCCTGGCCGGTGTGGCTCAGATGGTTGAGTGTCAACCTATGAACCAGGAGGTCATGGTTGAATTTCCAGTCAGGGCACATGCCCAGGTTGTGGGCTTGATCCCCAGTGTGGGCATGCAGGAGACAGCGAATCAATGATTCTCTCTCATCATTGATGTTTCTGTCTCTCTCTCCCTCTCTGAAATCAATAAAAATATATTGAAAAAAATGAACACAAGGCCATATCTTATACACTAGGACTTCTCAAATTTTAATGTGCACACAGATCATCTGGGGATCTGGTTAAAATGGAGATTGTGACTCAGAAGGCCTGTGATGGGGTCTGAGACGGCATTTCTAACACCTTCCCTTGGTAGTGGTGCTGCTGCTGCTGGCCCAGCACAATACTCAGCAATTGATTGCTGCTGTCCCTCAGAAACGTTGCAGGAGTCCATTTGATCTGGTAGACCTTGGTTTTCCTGTCTGCAATGTGGTAAAGGGTAATAATAATGTGTCTTTGTTATGGGGAGGCAGTATAGTGTGGCAGGTTAAAGCTCGGGCTTTGAGCCACTCAAAGTAAAAAGCTAACATTTATCAAGTACTTACTATGTGTTGGGCACTGTGATGAGCACTTTATATACATTACTAGATTTAATCTTTTAGAAAAAAAAGTTAAGTAAAAATAAAATCAATTTATTATGTTTGGGTTTTCAAAAAATAAGTTATTAATTTTTTAAATTGATTTCAGAGAGGAAGGGAGAGGAGAGAGAGAGATAGAAGCATCAATGATGAGAGAGAATCATTGATTGGCTGCCTCCTGCATACCCCACACTGGGGATCGAGCCCGCAACCTGGGCATGTGCCCTTGACTGGAATTGAACCTGGGACTCTTTAGTCCACAGGTCGATGCTCTATCCACTGAGCCAAACCAGCTAGGGCAGTTATCAATTTCTTAAGTCAAATTCTGTCTGTTTCTTTCTATAGGACTACAGAGCTTCTATAGATTTTTGAATATAGTGCTCCTTTAAGTAAACCTTATTGCTAGGATTTTTATATCAGCTGATAGTTTAAAAACCATTTCTGATTTTTCACAATAACTACTGTTTTATGCCTTATACAAGTGTATGGAAAGTGTTTCAAAAGAATTTGAAACAACTAAAAAACAAAGTGTGCTTAACTTGTATAACTCAGATAAATGAATTATGAACTTATGAACTTTTTAGTATAAAGTAATAATTCTTATTTCTGGGTTTGGTCAAAGCAAAAATTCATTTGTCTTTGGAATACAAACTATAGCTAGTAAGCATTATGTTGATTAAAAATTTATTTTTATTCTCAAAAGGAAAACTCATACTTCTGACCCATTTTTTCTTAAGAGGAATGTGTGTGTTTGCAAATACATATGTGTATGCATGTGTCTTCATTAAAGTACTATTACTCCCATTTTAAAGGTGAGAAAACTGAGGCCCCATGAGAGCAAATGACTTGCTCACTTTTGCACTGCTATGAGGGCTGATCCAGATATAAATCCAATTCTGTCTGTTTCCAAAGCCCACATTATTTATATATATTTTTATTTTATTTACTCTTTTAATCTTCACCCAGGGATATTTTTCCATTGCTTTTTAGAGAGAGGGGAAGAGAGAGGAAAAGAAAGAGAGCAATATTGATGTGAGAGAAACACATCAATTGGTTGCCTCCTGCACATGCCCTGACCTGGGGAGGAGTCTGCAAATGAGGTACATGCCATTGACTGGAATTGAACCCAGAACCCTTAAGTCCACAGGCCAACGCTCTATCCACTGAGCCGAACTGGCTAGGGCTATTTTTTTTAAACATTTTATTTTGAAAAATTAAAAACCTACAAAAAAGTTTCAAGAATGGTACAATGAACAATCATATAATACCTTTCCTCTAGATTCACTGGTTGTTACCATTTGCAAAGCCCACATTCTTAATCATTCTACCATTTATTAGGCATATCATGATCTTAGGATATTATACAACCCCTGTGTTTAATTTCTTAATCCGTAAGTGGGTAAGATATATATATTGAGGGTTTTAAAAATGAAGATTAAGTGAATAATGTAATGATCCTTTCAGCAAATGTTTATTGAGCCCCTCCCATCCTGGGATGAATACAAAGCACTGTTCTAAGCCAGGACTAAGCAAACTAGCACCATCCCGTCCGTGCCCTCTCAGAGCTCCGAGTCAGAGGCGGGGGGACCGACAGTAAAGGACACACGAGGGACTTTCAGGTGGCAAAGCCCTGGGAGGAGACCGTGCTTTTGGACAGAGCAGTCTGGAAGGCTTCCTGCAGGAAGTGACCTCGGCCTGAAGCCTGGCCCATGAGAGGGAGTGAACCGTGCATAAAGGGGGGCAGAGGGGCCCCGCCTGTCTAATGTGTGTGCCAAACATCTTTATCCAACAAGAAAGGGAGACTGTGAAGTTCCCATTTGTGGAGAGTGTTGTTAGAAGAGAGCACACACTATCCGATAGATAGACTGTCATAATCTCACAAAGGATAGGCCAGGCCAGTAGGTTTTTCAGAGTCTGTTCCAGCTTCGCACACACCTACAGCCCTTCTTCATAAGGTGCCAATCTTTACCAAAGTGCCTGGCTTCCTTGGCAATTATTTCCTGTTAAGCATGTGAGTTTTCACATTAATAAACTGTGTTATTAACGAATGGCAGTCGCTGTCCAAGAAGTCTGATTTGGATAGACTGTCATAATCTCACAAAGGATAGGCCAGGCCAGTAGGTTTTTCAGAGTCTGTTCCAGCTTCGCACACACCTACAGCCCTTCTTCATAAGGTGCCAATCTTTACCAAAGTGCCTGGCTTCCTTGGCAATTATTTCCTGTTAAGCATGTGAGTTTTCACATTAATAAACTGTGTTATTAATGAATGGCAGTCGCTGTCCAAGGAAGACTGATTTGTGTTTCTAGAGTCTCAATAACCTTTTGTTTCTAATTTAGAAATTGGATGAAGACATGCATCAAAAAATTGCAAGGGAAATGAACCTCTCAGAAACCGCCTTTATCCGAAAACTGAACCCAAGTGACAGCTTCTCACAAAGTAAGTACGCTTTCTGGCTTTTCCTTATTTTCTTAAATATTTATTTATTAAATTGATTGGGGTGACAGTGGTCAACATGAACATATAGGCTTGAGGTGTGGGTTTCTATGTTACAGATCTGTATATTGCACCACGTGCCCACCACCCAAAGTCAGATCTTCTCTTGTCGCCTTAAATAAGCATTCTAAAAACCATTCTTTATGGTAGGAGAAGCTACTTTTCCAGGGGGAGGGTGATATTTAAGGGAAACGCCCATTCGCTATTTGCATGCAGATAGGAGAGCGAGGGGGGAGATTCTGATTTGGTTCTCAGTTAATCTGGGGGTGTGGGGTTGGTTGCTTTGAATGTTTTAGCCCCGGACCTAGCACCAAGGAACCCTAGGATGTATGCTTAGAGTTCACTCCTTTCACAACATGTTTCAGCAATTAAATCACGCTGGTGAAAAGTTCAGGAAAGAATGAGAAAACGAAAAGTCTGTGACTCACTTGCACGGGAATGATCTCGTCTCTCTCTGGCTTATCTCTCCCTGAAGGTTCCTGCTTTGGACTAAGGTGGTTCACACCGGCGAGTGAGGTCCCTCTCTGTGGTCACGCGACCCTGGCTTCTGCAGCCGTGCTGTTTCACAAAATAAGTAATGTGATTTAAAAAAATGAACCCATCACTTAGCAAACAGCAATTTAAAAAAAAATTCTCATGCTCTTGGCGATGAACACTGGAATGGGACATTGCAGAGTTTATTTCATGTAAAACATTATCCAGAATAAAAAACATCAACCTTCAATAACCTTGGCCTTTCTGAGTATGTGCCAGGCATATTGGAAAGCCACAGCGTTGTTCCCTGAAATGCCATTTATTGTAAATCTGGAGTCTTCGGTGTCTGTGGAGGGGAGTTTACAGGAAGAACAGGTGACACACATGATATCGGGGACCCAAAAGGCACACTTTGCCCTCAATATGTCCCCCCCCCCACTGAAACAAGAGCTTCTTTACTCTGAATTTTAATTAATTAATTTATAAAATATTTTTTATTGACCACTTTCCATCTAAGCTGCATATACAGCAGGTAAAGATAAGGGCTTTGTGGGAACGGGGCAGAAGAGAGATGCTTGGAGATGCCCTAAATTGCAGCAGGAGGCAGCTATGAACATGTTTAGACAACATACAGAAGTAAACAGGATGATATGACAGGGTAACTGTAAGAAGTGGGGAGTTAGAAAAGGAGGTTCTTTGGAGAACTGCTGTAGATGGAGATAGTAAGGGAAGGGGTTGCAGGGCAGGTTCCGCCAGGGTGCAGTGCAGATTCGGGGACACGTCTGCATGCCGGAGGAACTGCAGGCAATATTCTTGGGGTCAATATTGACAGGGGAGTAATGAAAGGATTAAATAGAGGGAGAAGTTGAACTGCAAAGTGGTTTTACAGAAATATTAGGGCGTGAAAAACAATTATGTCCCAAATCTCTGTTTTCACCAAAAATGTTATGCACATTGAAGTCAGATAAGTGGCTCAAGTTGTATCAGAAACACAGAAGGAGGGCTATCATATCAGCATCTATGGGGTCAATATTGACAGGGGAGTAATGAAAGGATTAAATAGAGGGAGAAGTTGAACTGCAAAGTGGTTTTACAGAAATATTAGGGCGTGAAAAACAATTATGTCCCAAATCTCTGTTTTCACCAAAAATGTTACGCACATTGAAGTCAGATAAGTGGCACAAGCTGTATCAGAAACACAGAGGGAGGGCTATCATATCAGCATTTATAGTCTAATCTTTAAATCAAAATTTTATGTCTAGCTTTGTTTATTTAAAATAAACCTGATTTGTTCATATCAGATTGTTGTTCATAACTTGAATGTTCTATTTGTCATCTATAAACTGACTAGTAGAGCTTATAATTCCATGCTAATTGTAGGTTAATACTTTAAAATCGCATTAGAAAACATAACATTTTTATGAGGCAGGCTTAATTATTGCCCTATTTTATTGGTAAAATAAAATTGATATAGATTGAATTATTACCTCACTTTGTTGATGTGGAAATTGAGGTTTAAACAGGTTAAATAATTTGCTCAAGGGTATAGCTAGGAAGCAGTAAGGAGCTGGGATTTGAAGCCTTGCAGCCTGATGCCAAGTCTAATCAATCATGTTCCTGGTTCTCAAATTAGAATCCAGTGAGGGACCCCACTGTGGACCCCAGCAAACCAAAAGCAGGCAGCACTGCTAGAGAACCTGAGACAACACAACGGTGTCTGAAACAGACTTATAAGCATATAACAAAGTTTATTTTCCCATTTCATGATTCCTTTTCTAACAGTTTTATGATCGACAAAATAAGACTCTTTTTTTTTTGCCAGAAAATGTGAATAGCACTCTAACCTTTGTCACGCTGAGTGGGGAACTAAAGGCCAGAAAAGCGGAGGATGGTATCATCCTGGACTTGCCTCTTTACCCAGCCCACCCGCAGGTCAGCTCTTTCTAATTGATAAACTGTGTACAACTGACAGAGTGCCTGTTTTATAACGGTTTTGTCTTTTTCCCCATCTAGGACCTCCATGAAGTAAAGGACTTAATAAAGGTTAGTGACAAGAATCAAGCCTGTGCTCATGTTATTTGAACACTTGTTAGTATTTGAACACAAAGATTCGGTACCATTTGATCCCCAAAGGCAGGCCTGCTACTGGTATCAGCGTTCCAATCTAAGCTTGGATGAACAGAACAGTGCGCTTGAGGTCTGAACTGTAATACTGAATCTATTTGGTGAGAAGATGGACCAGTTTTCTCTGACTCATCATTGTCAGCATTAGCCTCCATGGTAGGGTGGGGAGAGCTACTTAAAGCACGATGGCAGGAAAATGGGAAATATTCAGAGTTCTTTCTACCTTGCTCATGGTAGAAAGAACTTAACCTGACCTCTCTAAGCCTCAGGGTCAGCGTTTGCAAAATGGGAATGACAAAGCGGTATTCATCTTATCACGGTTGTCATTTTGTGTTCCTAGAAACTGGCAATAAGATTCCCAGCTGAGAATTAAACTTTCAAATCACATAGAACCCATGCAGAGAAGGGCTGGATATGACCCTTCAGAGAGACTGGAAGGTCCCGGAGAGCAGGTGGGATCTGGCTGCTGGGATTTGTTTCTAGAGAGAGGGACATTGGTTAGCTGTGGTCGCAGAGGCAGACATCCCAGGCATCACTCCAGGAGGAGAGAGTCTTGGCCTTGGGACCTGGAGCAGCTCAGTCCCTAAAGAGAGTTAGAAAACCTGAAGCCACCGAATGACTGCCAGACAACTACTCTGTCATCGCCTTTGTCACCTACTCTGCCCACAGCCACTGGTAGTGCTTAAAGGGGCTTTTGTCCCCTCATCTATTCCCTCAGCACCCCAAGCCAACAAACAAGCAAAACAATGTTATCTGTAACTAGGGGCCCAGTGCACGAATTCATGCACCTTGAAAGGAATTGTGGGCCACGTGGCTGCGGTGGGCACAGGGGTGGGTCTCCGCCCCTCCCGCCGTATATATATATATATATATATATATATATATATATATATATATATATATATATATATATATATATATATATATATATATATATATATATATATATATATATATATATATATATATATATATATATATATATATATATATATATATATATATATATATATATATATATATATATATATATATATATATATATATATATATATATATATATATATATATATATATATATATATATATATATATATATATATATATATATATATATATATATATATATATATATATATATATATATATATATATATATATATATATATATATATATATATATATATATATATATATATATATATATATATATATATATATATATATATATATATATATATATATATATATATATATATATATATATATATATATATATATATATATATATATATATATATATATATATATATATATATATATATATATATATATATATATATATATATATATATATATATATATATATATATATATATATATATATATATATATATATATATATATATATATATATATATATATATATATATATATATATATATATAGCATAATATGCTAATTAGACCAAACGTCCTTCTGGACGACCTTCTGGACGAAAGCCAGGCTGCGAGGGAAGCCAGGGTCCCGGGTGCTGGAGGGAAGCCAGTGCCAACAGCCGGGGGAAGGAAGGCCTACTCTTGCATGAATTTCATGCATTGGGCCTCTAGTTGGAAATGAACAAGATTATGTGTGTGTGACCCTGGGCCTCTCTAAGTCTTTCTTCTGATCTGTGGGGAAAATACCCATTTGAAGGAGTTGTGTGTTCAGGCACATATTAACACTTGTGAATAATGTCTATCTTTGGCTCGAAAAAGATAAGCTCAATTCCTTTAAAGGCCTCTTTAATCACCAGGAAACTGACCTTTTCCTTGGGCAACACCTTCAGCCCAGAAACCTAACTAAAACTTGGGGACTGGAGACCAGGGGTGTGCCTGGCACTTTGCAGATGTTCAGGAAAGGTCGTTTCCCACACAGGGGATCAAGGACTGGACCCAGGGCACAAGCCTGAGAAGTCTTTGGTCTGTCTTCACAGACTGCCATAGGTGACACACTGGTCCAGGACATCCGCTACTCCCCAGACACCCGGAAGCTCCTTGTCCGGCTCAGTGACACTTATGACAGGTGAACGAGATTTTTGGCTTCCTCAGCACTTTGGAGAGGGCCAAGCACCCCCATTTATAGCCCTGGCTTGGTCTGGCTGTGCTCTGTCCAGTCAAACCATGATTTCTGCAGCCAGAGAGCTTTGTTCTCGGGTAGGAAGATATTCCACTTGCTCCTCCTCCTGCCCCTGCTGATGCGTGTGGGTCAGCCACACCCTGGCCTGCTTTATGGTGTCCATGTAGGGGTGGTGGTGGGGGGGTGTCTGTGGAATGGGGTTTGTCCTAATCCATCCCTTTTATGAACAAGGTCATTTCTGGAGAACCTGAAAGTGAACACACAGGATCTGCTGCAAGTAGAGAACACAGGGAAGGTGAGAGGACTCATTCTCACTCTTAAAGGAAAGCCCGGTGGGCAGACCCACGCATTCGACTTTTACTCCAGATATTTCGCACCCTGGGTTGGCATCGCAGAAGACCCGGTAACAGGTACTTTTTGACATGGGTCCTGGGGGGGTTAAACAATGGAGGGGGTGGATAACAAATAGCTGTTTAAGCGTCCTTCATGTGACCTTTCAGATTGCTTGGGTTTTGAGCTGCCTTTGTTTTCCTATCTCACCTCCCCCATCCCTTCACGTAAAAACACAGAATTAAGGAAGCAGTACAGCCCTGGCCAGTGTGCTCAATGGTTAGAGTGTCAGCCTGCGCACCTAACGGTCTTGGGTTTCATTCCCAGTCAAGGGCAAGTACCTGGGTTGCAGGTTCGATCCCTGGCTCTGGTTGGGGAAGGTGCAGGAGGCAACCAATTAATGTGTCTCTCTCACATTGATGTTCCCCCCTCCCCCTCCCTCTTTTCCACTCTCTAAAAATCAATGGGAAAAATATCCTTACCCCTCACCGCCCCCCTCACCCCCAAAAAAAGAAGCAGTATAGCAGGGTTAAACCTTAGTGTCAGACAGCCTTGGTTTGCATCCTAGCTTTCTAGCTGTTGACCTTGGGCAAATGGCTTAACTTATTTTTTCAAAAAAATTTTTGATTGACTTTTAGAGAGGGTGGAAGGGAGAGGGAAAGAGAGAGAGAGAAACATCAATGTGATCGTGAAACATTGATCAGCTGCCTCCTGCACACGCCACCGGGCAATTGAGCCTGCAACTGGGGCATGTGCCCTGACCGGGAATTGAACCAGCAACAACCTTTCCATGCATGAGACGATGCCCAACCAACCGAGCCACACCTGCCAGGGCTTCACTTTTAAACGTTTCCATTCCCTCCTCTATAAAATACAGATAATATCCCATAGGGTTATGCAAATCCAAGGCCAGTTAAGTACTTATCACAGTGCGAAGAGTGGGCTGAGCAGCAAAAGGGGGCCATGAGGAGGCTGGCACATGGGATGGTGGCCAGGGCAGAAGGAGGCTGGGCAGACTGTTCTGGTCAGATGGCAGGGGTGGGGATGACTGAGTCACTCTCTGAGGAACAAAACATGTGACATTCAAAGCTCAGTAAGCAAGCACTTTTTGGATGTCAGGAAAATGCCCAAATGACATCCAAACAGTCCAACTCAAGCCTTTCCCCATGGAATAGAAGTTCTGAGTGGATTTACACATGCACAGCTGCTTTACAAAGATTTTAATTGGCACAGAGGGCAAGTTTTTCCCCTAAAATAATGTTTTTCTACAGTGAAAGGTCTTTGGACAGTGATGACCAACCATCTCAGTTTGCTTAAAACGGAGGGATTTTTCAGCATACAGGGCCTTTGGTGCTAAAACCAAGACAGCCTCAGGCAAACTGGGATGGTTGGTCCCACCATGTGGACCTCCCAACATTTAGTAAGTTTTCCTGAAGGAGGGGCCCTTCCCACCCCAGCCTTTTCTGCCCCACAGACTTTTCTGACAGTTATTCCTTTACAGCTTGTTCCTTCATTTTACTGATGGTGGCCAGGGCAGAAGGAGGCTGGGCAGACTGTTCTGGTCAGATGGCAGGGGTGGGGATGACTGAGTCACTCTCTGAGGAACAAAACATGTGACATTCAAAGCTCAGTAAGCAAGCACTTTTTGGATGTCAGGAAAATGCCCAAATGACATCCAAACAGTCCAACTCAAGCCTTTCCCCATGGAATAGAAGTTCTGAGTGGATTTACACATGCACAGCTGCTTTACAAAGATTTTAATTGGCACAGAGGGCAAGTTTTTCCCCTAAAACAATGCTTTCCTACAGTGGAAAGGTCTTTGGACAGTGATGACCAACCATCTCAGTTTGCTTAAAACGGAGGGATTTTTCAGCATACAGGGCCTTCAGTGCTAAAACCAGGACAGCCTCAGGCAAACTGGGATGGTTGGTCACACCATGTGGACCTCCTGTAACATTTAGTAAGTTTTCCTGAAGGAGGGGCCCTTCCCACCCCAGCCTTTTCTGCCCCACAGACTTTTCTGACAGTTATTCCTTTACAGCTTGTTCCTTCATTTTACTACCCATTCTCTGATCTAAACCTTGGGCACAATCATCTAAAAAAAAAATACCTCACTGAAAGACAGTTCTTTTGCCACCAAAATCCGGGAATGTGTGCTTGATGGAAATTTTGGATTTTGTCAGAGTTCCCACCTTTCCTTGCATGTGCATCCTGGGAGCAAGCAGATGGTCTCTCTTGAAGGATGTAGATTTAAGTGAAGGGCTTGATTTTCCTACCACGGGCTGACAGTAACGTGTGGACAGGACAAGAATGAAAACCCGCAGTTTAATTCAGCCTTCAGAAAGTGTGCAGCACTGTGAATGCATCATTTGGAGGCGCTTTTCCATACATTCTATGCCTTCCTTTCTATCTCCATTCGTAATCCCACACTCTGCTGTGGCCACGCCGACACGACGACTAACTAGTTGATTGCAATTGCTTATAAATTTACCACAAAGTCGCCCCTGTTTCCCTTGTGCGGTATCGTAACTTCTCATTTCTTTTAAGGGTCTGCACATACTGTTCTCAGCAGCTACTGGTCCCAAGAACTGGGGAAGAAAGATATGCGTGGTAAGACAGCTCTTTTTCAATTAAAAAAAAAAAGCCTGATATTAAACTAGGATTCCTTCTCAAATGTACTATGCACGTGAAGATATGTTTTGTGTCACCCACGTGAAAATGAAAGGTTTTTAAATTCCTTCACCCTGACCCCTCTACTCTAAATATCCTCTACCCCAAACATCTCCCACCCGTCTCTCCCAGCACAGACACACTTCTAGCACAGTGAGTGCCCAATAAATGTTTGTTGAAGAAAATTAACTAGCTGTGTAACTTTGGCCCAGAGAAGTTATCTATGACGTGAAAGGTGGAGATTGGATAATCAGTGAGGCTCCTTACTGCTATTACTAGCCACAGGGTTGACTCATACAAATTGCTTTTGAACCAAGTCCCCTGGTGATTAATATATATTTTCTCAGGGGCAGAGAACATAGACCTCAGACAATGGAGGCTACATAGCCCTAATAATCAAATTAGGAGTCCAACCCTAGAGGTCTTGCTTAGTGGGAGGGTTAGGCCTCTGTGAGCCTGATTTGGGGAGAGCAGGTGGCTGCTCTTAGGAGAGACTAGTTACTCCCCTGAGCACTGAGCTCCAGGAAGGCTGAGGCGTGCCTCTTGTCTGCCTGACAGTATGGTTGCTTGGTAACTACAATGAATGAATGAATGAGATCCCATTGTCTTATTCAGGCCTGGAAAGACGGGGCCTTCTCAGGAGGGCCAAGATGACCCCTCCTTATCTTCCTAGACATCTAGTTCCTGCATCTATCTTTTCACATGTCCTTGCTTACTCCTAGACAGAGCCAGGGAGGAGGCTGTGGGTGGGGTGAGCCTGGGCATTACAGGAGGTGATAGAGGAAGTAGCTCAGGAAGGGGAGACCTGGAGCTGTGTGTTTTGCGGATGAAAGTGCATTTTGGCCCCTCACTCCTTAGGAGAACTGGTTGGGCTGGGCAGTACCATGGACAGATTTTATCTTAAAAGAATTCTATCTTTAAAGCATTTATCTTTAAGCTGACCTAGGAGGATTCTAGAACTTGTAATAAGAGGTGTCTCACTATATGCTGTTCATTAAAAAGGGTGGAAATTACCTTAATTTGTGATTTGTTTGGTTTTGTCCAGCCTTTCAGTGTTCCTGCCGAGGAGGAGAACTGGAGATATCCCTGCGTCCGGATGGCCGGGTTGACATTAGGGGAGGTGCTGCGGTGGTTGTAGAGGGCACACTGACAGCCTAGAGGTGCTGTGCCGATGCTGCTCTCCCCCATGACTGCTTCCATGAAGAAAAACATAGGGGCCTTTAGCAAACCTGCATGGTAGTCTACTTAATCCTCAGGTTAGAAATAGAAAAATGAAGACATATTAATGGAGAGTTAACAGGTACCAATTAACTATGGAGTTTTGGCTCCACCCGTGAGTGTATCTGAAATATAAGTAACTCATAATGAAGAATAATGTTGTCACCTTTGATTGTGACTACTGATCACAGAACAAGGAACAAATGGTTAAAGTCAAACCATTTAAATGTAGGTGACTGTGATAGAATATTTTGCAACCATTAAAAAGATCCAATAACTATGTGGAAATACAGAAAAATATTCCATGATATAATACTAAGAAAGAAAATTACAGATTATAAAATGTTAGCAATGTTATGCTGTCTGTGAGAATATTAATCTATGTGGGCAGGATGAGTCATGAAGATAGTGAAAACAGTTCATCTGTGGGGAATAAGATTGGGAATAGTTTTAATGTATGTAATAAAAAAGTATTTCCTTCATTGGAACACACATGTTCAATAGCCAAAAATAAGAACATATAAGTAAATAACTAGAAACCCCAGAAATTTTTAAAAAATGTATATGTATTTAGTGTGGTAGTAAAATTAAACACTAAAAGTAATGTAATATCTTTATCTTATAGCTTTAGAGTGATAACTTAAAATAGATTCTTTCTCTTACCTTAATAAAATGGGTTTTTAACGTAACTTTAAATTCAGTTAAATCTGTAAAACTGAGTGCCTATAATTGACGTTGGGATGGGACTTTTTCAAGTCATGCCATGACTGCTTCCATGAAGAAAAACATAGGGGCCTTTGGCAAACCTGCATGGTAGTCTACTTAATCCTCATGTTAGAAATAGCAAAATGAAGACATATTAATGGAGAGTTAACGGGTACCAATTAACTATGGAGTTTTGGCTCCACCTGTGAGTGTATCTGAAATATAAGTAACTCATAATGAAGAATAATGTTGTCACCTTTGATTGTGACTACTGATCACAGAACAAGGAACAAATGGTTAAAGTCAAACCATTTAAATGTAGGTGACTGTGATAGAATATTTTGCAACCATTAAAAAGATCCAATAACTATGTGGAAATACAGAAAAATATTCCATGATATAATACTAAGAAAGAAAATTACAGATTATAAAATGTGAATATGAATCTATGTGGGCAGGATAAGTCATGAAGATAGTGAAAACAGTTCATTGTGGGGAATAAGATTGGGAATAGTTTTAATGTGTGTAATAAAAAAGCATTTCCTTCATTGGAACACACATGTTCAATAGCCAAAAATAAGAACATATAAGCAAATAACTAGAAACCCCAGAAATTTAAAAAATGTATATGTATTAGTGTGGTAGTAAAATTAAACACTAAAAGTAATGTAATATCTTTATCTTATAGCTTTAGAGTGATAACTTAAAATGGATTCTTCTCTTACCTTAATAAAATGGGTTTTAATGTAACTTTAAATTCAGGTAAATCTGTAATACTGAGTGTGTATAATTGACGTTGGGATGGGACTTTTTCAAGTCATTAAGAGTGTTTCTTTAAGATGATCTCACTGATGGCAGTTCTCGGCCATCTCAAAAACTGCTAGCTGATCAGTTAGAAATTCCTGTCCTTTTTTTTTCCACCTTAATGCTACCATGTTTTCTTTTTTGTTAATCCTAACCATAGGATATATTTTTATTTTCACTTTTTAAATATGGTGTTTTTTTTTTTTTAAATTTAAAGAGAGGAAGGGAGAGGGAGAGAGAGAAACATGAATGTGAGAGGGGGTAACATCGATAGGATGCCTCCTGCACAGTCCCGTCCCCCTCACCGCCACTGGGGATTGAGCCTACAACCCGGGCATGGGCCCTGACCAGGAACTGAACTGGCGACTTCTAGGTTCATGGGATGATGCTCACCCAAATAAGCCACACTGGCCAGTGTCCGAGGATATATTGTTAATTTTAGAGAGAGAGGAAAGGAAAAAGAGAGAGAAATATTGATGTGAGAGAGAAACATCAATTGGTTACCTCATGTATGTCCTCTGACGGGGGTTGAACTAGCAACCTAGGTATATGCCCTGACCCAGGTGTACGGGATGGTGCTTCAACCAACTGAGTCACCAGGTCAGAGCACCATGCTTTCTATTTTTATTTGTTTTGCTAAGGCGTGTGAGAGTGAATTTATTACAGAAGTAATCTTGTGTTTCCCCTAATTTGCAATGAAGAAAATAATTCACTAGCTTCAGTACTTTAGCTTAATGAGTAACCAATGACCCAGCGCACACTGCACAGCTCCCCACAACTCATCTGTTGGTTCTGACACCAAGGGAGAGAATCACTGGAGGGTCTGTCCAACCTAGGACTGACTTGTATGCATAATTTTATATAAATGCATAGTTGAAAGGGTCTGAATTTTAGCTCTTAAATGTATGCCAAGTTCTTTTTTTAAAAAAAAATATATTTTATTGATTTTTTACAGAGAGGAAGGGAGACAGATAGAGAGTTAGAAACATCGATGAGAGAGAAATATTGATCAGCTGCCTCCTGCACACCTCCTACTGGGGATGTGCCCGCAACCAAGGTACATGCCCTTGACCGGAATCGAACCTGGGACCTTTTAGTCCGAAGGCCGATGCTCTATCCACTGAGCCAAACCGGTTATGGCTCCAAGTTCTTTTTTTAAAAATCATATTTTTATTGATTTCAGAGAGGAAAGGAGACAGAGAGAGAGATAGGACCATCAATGATGAGAGAGAATCATTGACTGGCTGCCTCCTGCACATCCCCTACTGGGGATCAAGCCCACAATCTGGGCATGTGTCCTGACTGGGAATCAAACCATGACCTCCTGGTTCATAGGCTGATGCTCAACCACTGAGCTGCACCAGCTGGGCTGTACGCCAAGTTCTTACTAGCTATTTTTGGGAAACAAGACCTTGAAATGACTCTAAACTCTCTTTTTTTTTTTTGCATGAAAGTTGCTATTTGAAGCCTCTGAGTTGATTTTTCACCCTATATTTTCAAACTTTATATTTAGTTTTATAAGTGATTTAAAATTTTTCCATTTAGCAATGGACAGCTGAGTCAGAATAGTCAGGGCAACTGTTACATTTAGTGTTTACTCGGTCCACCTGCTGAAGACTGACTTGGTGGCCACCGTGGCGGTAGTGCTCCCGAAGTGGCCCCAGGGAAGCTGGGGCGGGAGTGGGGGAAGCCCAGGCACACCCGAACAGATAAAAAGAGGAAATGAATGACATCGTTAGTTAGCAGGAGCAAAGAGCCTCTAGAATTAGCATCCTGTGCTGATATGAGCAGGGCAGGATGGGGGCACTTTAATATCTCTAGTCCTGCTAGGTTTCTCCTGGCCTCTGGTGCTTCTGCCTGCCTCTTGCCTCTCTAGTCTTACTAAGAGTGGGCATAGGGGTAAGTGAAGAGAGGCTGTTGGAGATGGATCCCAGCACTCAAGTGTAACGTTACCGTTGATTGAAAACGCACTCCCAGCAATGTGGGCATCCCTTGGTATACTGAGAGTGGGTTACACTAATGTAGGGAATAGCTCAATGGCTTAATATAACAAACTTTTATTTGCACTCATATGATTTGCTTAATGAGCACAGGTCAGGAGGGGTTCTGTCCGTTATGGTCCTGCAGGGGCCCAGGCCGATGTGCATTCTGGCACGTCAGCATGTGGCCTCCATGGTTGTGCAGCAGCAGGAAAGAGTGTATGAAAAGTGCACTGGGTTTTGGCTCAGAAGTGATAGGTGTCAATTCTACTCACAGCCTATCGACCAAAACTGGTTACACACCCCGCTCTGATAGCAAGGGCCCTGAGAAGTGTGGGGAGCTCATGCATAACTCTGTGTGCAGTAAATATAGCTGCCACACCTTGGGAAGACTTCTAGACCACTCTGATGGCTCCCCCTTGGGTGGCATTACGTGGGTAAATTCATCACAGTCTGGGGACTCAGGGGTGCAGGCTCAAAAGCCTATCATGTAAATGTACCACATTACATGCAGATTCACATTAACCTAGCGCATCAAGACTGATATGTAGAGCCAGAATACCAACTGTTTTTTGTTGTTGCTGTTAATCCTCACCTGAGGACATTTTTCCATTGATTTTTAGAGAGAGTGGAAGATAGGGGGAGAGACAGAGAGAGAAACATCGATCTGAGAGAGATACATCGATTGATTGCCTCCTGCAAGCACCCTGTCCAGGGCCTGCAATCAAGGTACATGCCCTTGACCTGAATCAAACCTGGGACCCTTCAGTCCATGGGCCAATGCTCTATCCACTGAACCAAACTGGCTAGGGCTTTTTTTTTTTTTTTTTTGGAGAATACCAAGTCTTCTTTTTTGGGGGGTAACAATTATATGTATTTATGGGCCTGTTTGTCACACATACACAATATTTACATATAAACAAATATATATACCTCCAAATAGCTGTTCTAGCTAATATGAGGAAAAATTATTTGTTTTTCTGTACCTTAAAAGTTCAGTATCATAGTAATATATTATTGATATAAGAATTTTATTAAATAAATATTAATAGGTCTTACTTCTCTTCTACTCCCATTTTCCACCATAATTTTCCCTGAAAATCCTTTACATTATGCAGAACTTGACAGAATACAAATTCTTAATTTTAGATGAGAAATGTAACCACAGAATGGTTTAGATCGGAGCATTTTCTCCCCATGGGCATTTCTGTTTGGTGCATTTCATAATCAGAAAGCTGCTTGGTGACTGTGGAGCTAAAACAAGGAGTCAGCAAAATGGACCTAAAGGGCAGATGCCATCAAGATATGATCAGCTTTCCACTTTCACAACGCATTAGAATGCCCTCGTACTGCACTTCATTTACTTGAATTTAACTTAATACGCTCAAGGCAGGGCCAAATGTGATTACAGTGTTAAAATATATTTATTTATGAAACAAAAAAGGAAAACAAAAAATATTTTAAAAAGAAAAAAAAAGGGAAGGAAATTTTTACTTTTGGAACAACCATGATCCCTAGTTCAAGACCACACTTTTATCTAGCACTCAAGAAAACAGTGATGCATTCCAGCACTGGAGAAAAACTGGTATAACTGTCCACTATGTTTAATAGGTTATTTAAAGGACTTTCAAGGATAATTTTGACAATACCCAATTTTTGCCTTACACACCACGGTAGCCTGACTCCAAAATGCTCTCAATGATCCCCGCCTTCTGCTGTTCAGACCCTTGTGTCGCCCCTTCCCACACCGCACCAGGGTTGGTCTGTGTGACCAATAGAATATTCGGAATGGCATGTCCCTTCTGAGATTAGGTTATAAAAGACTCTCTTCTGTTCTGGTCAACTTTTGTGCGTCTCTCTTTCTCTTTCCTCTTCTCATCACTTGCTCTGTGGGAAGCCAGCTGCCCATCACGAGCAAGGATCCGAGGCACCTGACCAAGAGCCACGTGAATGAGCTTGGAAGCAGATCCCCAGCTCATCAGGCCTCAGATGCCCGCAGTCCTGCTGACACCTGGACGGCAGCCTGTGAGACCCTGTGTCGGAGGCACCCAGCTAAGCTGTGTCAGATCCCTGACCCACAGGAACCGAGAAAATAAATGTTTGTTGTTTTAGTAAGTCACTAAGTTGTGAGGTAATTAATTTTGCAGCAACAGATAACTCATATGCATGCTATCTTTTAAATTTTATTATGAAAATTTCAAGCATACACCCAAGTAGAGAGACTCATATAATGAGCTCCCATGAACCTACCAGATTCAACAATTTTCAACTCATGGCCAATTATTTATATTTCAACCCACTTCCCCAGCCTCCTGGATTATTCCAAAGCAAATCTCACTCAGACATCGTAAGTTTTTTCAATGCAAATATTTCAGTACTTAGCTCTACTAGTAAAATATAAGAGCTCTTAAAAAAAAATAGTAACTTCAATACCAATATACGTCTATGGAAGACAGACTCTTAGGGTGACCCCCTGATTCCTGCCGCCTCCAGTGCTTGTAACCAATGAAGTACGACAAAGATGATGGGGCACATGTGATTATGTGGGCATGATTACGTTACATTAGACGGTAGCACCCATCTCGTTGGTGTCTCTTTCTCCCTGGCTGGCTCTGAGGAAGCGAGGTCCCACACTGGGGAACTCTAGAAGCAACTGCAGGTAGCCTCTGGGAGCTGAGGGCAGCCTCGGGGCATAGCCAGCATGAAGACGAGGCCCTCAGCTCTGTCATAGCAAGGAATGAAGTCCGCCAACCACCCGAGTGAGCTTGGAAGCAGCTCTTCCTCCTCAGCTGAGTGTTCATATGAGACTGAGACCCCAGCCCACCCTGACCCCTGACTGCAGCCTTGCAGAGGCCCCGGCTAAGCCAGGCCTGGTCTCCTGACCCACAGAAACATGCGAAATGTGTGGTTTTAAGCCATGGAGTTTGTGGTGATTGCTGTGCAGCAATGGAAAACTACTACAATGTTGAAAAATTAGAAACAATCTACACCAGCGGTTCTCAACCTGTGGGTCGCTACCCCTTTGGCAGTCGAACGACCCTTTCACAGGGGTCGCCTAAGACCATCCTGCATATCAGATATTTACATTACGATTCATAACAGCAGCAACATTACAGTTATGAAGTAGCAACGAAAATAATTTTATGGTTGGGTCACAACATGAGGAACTGTATTTAAAGGGCCAGAAGGTTGAGAACCACTGATCTACACTAATAAAAGAGAAAGATGCAAATTGACTGTACCTTTGCGACACCCACCAGCCAATCAGGACTGAGTATGCAAATTAACCCAATAAATATAGCAGGTTAATTTGCATACATAGGCTCCAAGTGGCTGGGAGTGGGATGCTTGTGTCATCGCCATGGCGATGACACAAGGTCCCGCCCCGCCCCAGCCGCTCTGGGCCTCTGGGCAGCGTGGGAAGGCAGAAAGGTGGCTCCGGCAGGAGTGAAGGCGGTGCCGGCAGCCAGGGGAAGGAAGGCCCATTCTTGCACGAATCTTGTGCATCAGGCCTCTAGTGACTTAATATTATTGAGTATCCAGTTAGTATTTCTACTTCCCTGGTTGTCTCTCTCACACATTTTTTACAGTATTTTTGTAAGACACGATGACTTTAGCCTGCACTCGTGTGAGATGTGAGTCCACCATATGTAACCTGCCTCAGCACAGTTGAGCCTCTCTCCCAGGTCTGACCTGGCTGGGCCCTCTTATCTCTCTGAGTAGCCTTTCCCAGAGCCTCCACTGCTGACCAGCCCTGTCTTTCCACTTTGATCAGAATACAGTCAAGCCATTCTATTCCTTTAATGTTGTCAGAAATTTCCAAATACTCCTGAGGTGGGGGCAGGGGGCAAAAGTGACCACCTGGTTGAGAACCACTGCTTTAAGTTGACCTTGATTTTCTCTTCTCTGATTTTTTAAAAATACTTTAACTCCTAGAGGATAGACTACTTCTTTCCAAGTTCCATTCAGGGTGGGAATCCCCCTTGCTGTTACTCCCATGTGTTCTGAAAGTTAGGTGTCCGGTTAGGATCCGAATTCACAGCCTGTGGGGCACACCCGCTGGTCAGCAATCTGACATGACTGGTAAACTGTACTTTGCTGTCTCCATGTATAATACACCGCGCTAGAAGCTGGCAGGTGGAGAGCCGGGGAACAGGCTGCAAAGGAGATTGGAGAGGAGCTTACAGCGCTCTCCAGGGACTCTAAGTGGGGAGGCCAGGCCCATCCTTTCATGAAAAGATAATGAGCACGTGCACTGGTCAGTGATTAGGGCCCATGCGTGGCAGAGACACTGAGAACTAGGGCAGTCAGGGGAGTACTGAGGGCCGAGGCTTAGAAAGACTGGGGCACGAACAACGATTCCGAGATGAAGTGTAGACGTGTCTGGGTGTTGTCTGTAGTTTCTACATCTAGAAAGTAGTTGTTAGGTTCTGTGGTGGCAGAGAGAGAAATAAAAGAAAGTAATTCTTTAACAATCCAGTTGAAGAGGTAGCATGTAAACACAAGGCCAGAGAAATAATACTGAAAGATGTTTTTTAACTATTAAAAAATACAGAAGGAACTTGGGAGTCATTCCCCGTGTATGAGACAGGGTAGAACTGTGGTTCTCTAAGTTTGGTTCCCGGACAAGCAGCTTCCATACCACCAGGTGGGGGCTTGTTAGAAAAGCAAATTCTCAGCCCGCCCCCCACCCCAGACTTACTGAATCAGAAGCTCTGGAGACAGGGATCAGAAATCAGGTTTTTCAATAAACTCAGATGGTTCTGGTGTATGCTTAAGTTGGAGAACCACTGGTGTCCAGGCCTCCATATTTAGCCAGCGTTTTCTCCCAAGCAACAATTGTTATGCAGCTCAATAACTTTTAAATGTGCATCGTCTCAAAATCTCCCTGACCATACCAGTATACTTGCTGCTTAGTGCAGTTTTGGAGGAGATGGGGTTTTTTGTTTGCTTCCAGTTCTGTTCAGCATAGAAAAATTAGCTGTGCTCAGGTGGGAGCTGTTCAGTAATGTGTTGGTAATAAACAGATTAGTTAATCAGCCATGATTTATTAATGATGAATTAATTATACCTGATTGTGCAGTTCTGCTAGCTAAATGGAGCTTTAAAGGAGTTATTTTATTAATCATCATGGTGCTAATTGCAGACACTTACAGAAGGATCACTAATTAAACATGCAACCATATGCAGAACAAGTTGGGCTGCTGAGACCTGCAAGAATAAGAAACACTGATTTTTAGGGGAGCTAAAACAAACTTTATTTTTATGCAATATGAGGGAGTTGGCTTGGTAGTGTTAGTCATTCACTTCTAATTAATATTGTAATCTTTTCCCATGGGAATTGATCCCTATATCAAACAGTGTATAGCACTGTGGTGAGAGTCTGTTCAAGGGGAAGACTGTTCAGTCCTACTTTCTGTTTTACACACATGCAAACGGCTATCCTGCATCTTTGCTAAGCAGAGACCACTGATTGATGGGATGGGACTTAGAGCAGTTCTTGGTGCCAGAGAGCTCCAGGTGAGTGGGAGGTTGTGAACTCTCGGAGACCAGGCACACCCTCTGCATTGGACCACAGTAAGAGGATTCACAGCTTCGTGGCGTTGGAGCAGAAAATGAAACTAGACCAGTGATGGCGAACCTTTTGAGCTCAGCGTGTCAGCATTTTGAAAAACCCTAACTTAACTCTGGTGCCATGTCACATATAGAAATTTTTTGATATTTGCAACCATAGTAAAACAAAGATTTATATTTTTGATATTTATTTTATATATTTAAATGCCATTTAACAAAGAAAAATCAACCAAAAAAAAATGAGTTCACGTGTCACCTCTGACACGCGTGTCATAGGTTCGCCATCACTGAACTAGACCGTTCAGTCAAAGGGGCATCAGATAAACGCAAGGAGAGTTAAAGAACAGGAAAATGGTTTTCAATTTTTAGCTCAAATTGAAGCCATTTCATGCTTTTGTTGTTGTTATATTTGTTTGGAGTTATGCAGCATCTGAACACCATCCTCCTAGCACCTCGGACGGGGAGATTCTCACCGTGAGTAGTGAAGGAGGCAGTGCCCAACTCCCACAGGGAAGCCAAAGTGGCCCGGCGCTACTCAGGCTTAGCCAGGTCAGAAAGGATCTCCTGCGAGCCTGGACAGGTACCGTGGAGGTGGCTGCAGGCCCTTGGTCCCTGCAGTGGCTGCTCCATGAGCTGACCTAGGATCTGGTAGTTGGAGAAGCTGCTCAGAATAATGGATGCAGGAATATTTGTGTAATGTTGGTCTATTAGGTGATACAGTCAAGTCTGTATGGCATGAGCATATACAGTAAATGTGTGATGAGGATGATAAGGATGATGGTGATGAGAAACGTCAAGGTTGTCCTGATTTTTTTTGGAATCCCCCATCCTGCACATTCCCTCGCCTGCTCATTGGATTAGGATCAATCATGTGACACAACTCTGGCTAATGAGACATGAGTAAGTTTTCAGTTCAGGGAGCCAAGTGAGGAAAAGAACCTGGGGTGGGGTAAGCCAGCTTTTGGCATGCATAGGTTTATTTAATCCCCCAATTTTTGGTCTGGTATCCCTCCCTCATATGTGCTTGGTGCCCCTGAGTCCAGAGATCTTCTGTTTCATATTCTCCAAAGAAAAAAAAAATCTCCTGTTTTTCCCAGAGCGAGGAGAGGGAATTGCCCAATGTGTGAAATTTGGCACATATATATTATATGTATTTTAACATGTGTATACAATGTATATCTACCATCTAGATAAAGACAAAGAATATTTCCATCACCCCAGAAGGCTCCTTCATTCCCCTTCTCAGTAAAAAACAAACACAACTTTCTATTCCTCATTCCATAAGAGAACCATTATTCTGTGACTTCTATCACCCTCAATTAGTTTCCTATTCTTGGATTTTTATATATGGAATCACACGGTAGATAGTGTTTGGTGTTTGGCTTCATTCATTCAACCTAACATTTTTGAGATTTATACCTGCTGTTAAGTTCTTTCTTTTTTTTCCCTATACAATAGTCTACTGTATAATCATGCTGCAATTTGTTTATGCCTTCTCCAGTTGATGATCATTGAGGTTGTTTATGATATGAACTGATGTGAACATTCTCATGTCTTTTGGTAGACACAGACATTCATTTACCGTGGATAGCATATGTAGAAGTGTAACTGCTAAGGGAACTTTAGCACATGTCTAACTTTAATAGATACTACCAAGTGGTTTTCCTATATAGTTGAATGAATTTACACTTCCCCCAGTAATGTGTGAAAGTTCTTGCTCCACATCCTCACTATCCTTGACAGTATCAGTCTTTTAAATTTTAGCCACTTGGGGGAGTGTGTAGTGACATGTCAAAGGAGGCAGTGCCCAACTCCCACAGGGAAGCCAAAGTGGCCCGGCGCTACTCAGGCTTAGCCAGGTCAGAAAGGATCTCCTGCGAGCCTGGACAGGTACCGTGGAGGTGGCTGCAGGCCCTTGGTCCCTGCAGTGGCTGCTCCATGAGCTGACCTAGGATCTGGTAGTTGGAGAAGCTGCTCAGAATAATGGATGCAGGAATATTTGTGTAATTTTGGTCTATTAGGTGATACAGTCAAGTTTGTATGGCATGAGCATATACGGTAAATGTGTGATGAGGATGATAAGGATGATGGTGATGAGAAACGTCAAGGTTGTCCTGATTTTTTGGAATCCCCCATCCTGCACATTCCCTCGCCTGCTCATTGGATTAGGATCAATCATGTGACACAACTCTGGCTAATGAGACATGAGTAAGTTTTCAGTTCAGGGAGCCAAGTGAGGAAAAGAACCTGGGGTGGGGTAAGCCAGCTTTTGGCATGCATAGGTTTATTTAATCCCCCAATTTTTGGTCTGGTATCCCTCCCTCATATGTGCTTGGTGCCCCTGAGTCCAGAGATCTTCTGTTTCATATTCTCCAAAGAAAAAAAAAATCTCCTGTTTTTCCCAGAGCGAGGAGAGGGAATTGCCCAATGTGTGAAATTTGGCACATATATATTATATGTATTTTAACATGTGTATACAATGTATATCTACCATCTAGATAAAGACAAAGAATATTTCCATCACCCCAGAAGGCTCCTTCATTCCCCTTCTCAGTAAAAAACAAACACAACTTTCTATTCCTCATTCCATAAGAGAACCATTATTCTGTGACTTCTATCACCCTCAATTAGTTTCCTATTCTTGGATTTTTATATATGGAATCACACGGTAGATAGTGTTTGGTGTTTGGCTTCATTCATTCAACCTAACATTTTTGAGATTTATACCTGCTGTTAAGTTCTTTCTTTTTTTTCCTATACAATAGTCTACTGTATAATTATGCTACAATTTGTTTATGCCTTCTCCAGTTGATGATCATTGAGGTTGTTTATGAAAACTGATGTGAACATTCTTATGTCTTTTGGTAGACACAGACATTCATTTATCGTGGATAGCATATGTAGAAGTGTAACTGCTAAGTGAACTTTAGCACATGTCTAACTTTAATACCAAGTGGTTTTCCTATATAGTGGAATGAATTTACACTTCCCCCAGTAATGTGTGAAAGTTCTTGCTCCACATCCTCACTATCCTTGACAGTATCAGTCTTTTAAATTTTAGCCACTTGGGGGAGTGTGTAGTGACATGTCACTGTAGTTTTAAATTGTACATCCCAGTGAGAACTGGTGTGGAATACCTCTTCATAGGCTTATTGGACCTTGGGAGATCTTCTGTAAAAGTGCCTAATTTTTTTTCCACTTTGTAATTGGGTTGTGTTTTTATTGATTTGTAAGGGCTCTTTATATATTTTGGACATGAATCTTTTGTCAGATATATGTATTATGAATATATTCTCCCAGTGTAGGCATGTTTATTCACTTTAAAAATATATTTTTATTGATTTTAGAGAAGAAGGGAGAGGGAGAGAAAGATAGAAACATCAAAGATGAGAGAGAATCATTGACTGACTGCCTCCTGCATGCCCCCTACTGGGGGGATCAAGCCCACAACCCAGGCATGTGCCCTTGACTGGAATTGAACCTGGGACCCTTCAGTCTGCCGGCCAACGCTCTATCCACTGAGCAAAACCAGCTAGGGCTATTCACTTTCTTAATTATGTCTTTTATTGACAGAAATTATTTTAATAAAGCCTAATTTATCAATTTTATCTTTCATATTATTTTTTTGTGTTAATCCTCACCCAAGGATATTTTTTCCATTAATTTTTAGAGAGAGTGGAAGGGAAGTAGGCAGGAGAAGAGAGAATAAAAAATGTGAGAGAGATACATCGACTGGTTGCCTCCTGCACGCACCCGAGCCGGGGCCAGGGATCGAACTTACAACCCTTGACAGAGAAACGAACCAATGACCCTTCAGTGCAAGGGCCAAGGCTCTAACTACTTAGAAACACCAGCTAGGCCCATAGTTAGTATTTTTTATGTCCAGTTTAAGAAATCTTTCCCAACCTTAAGGATATGAAGATTTCTCCTATGCTTTCTTTTACACAACTGATTATTTTACTTTTCATATAAAGATCTATGATTTATCTCAAATGAATTTTTATATATGGTGTGAGGTAAGGATAAAGGTTCATTCTTTTTCCATACAGATAACGAATTGCCTCAGTACTGTGTATTGAAAAGAACCACTTTCCTCACTAAATTGCAGTAATGCCTGTACCTTAAATCAAGTAACTATCTGTCTGGGTCTTCTTCTGGACTTTCTATTCTGTTCTACTGGCCTATTTCTCTATCTTCATATCAACACATTCTCTTAATTAATGTGACTTTATCATCAACCTTCGTATCTAGAAATGTAAGTTGGCCAACTCTTGAAGACGATGTCTTCAAAATCCTGCAAGAATGCATTGAATCTATAGCTCAACCCGAGGAAAGCAGATTTCTTAATATTCAGACTTCCCTCCAAAGACAAGGGAAACAAAAGCAAAAATGGGACATCAAATTAAAAAACTTCTGCACAGCAAAGGAAACCATAAACAAAACAAAAAGGCAACCAACTGAATTGGAGAAGATATTTGTAAAGGATACTTCTGATAAGGGGTTAATATCCAAAATATAAAAACTCATACAACTCAACAACAACAAATAAAATGAACAATCTGATTTAAAAATGGGCAGAGGATCTGAATAGACATTTTTCCAAGGAAGATATATAGATGGCCAACAGGCATATGAAAAAATGTTCAACAGCACTAATTATTAAGGAAATGCAAATCAAAACTACAAGATATCACCGCACACCTGTTAGAATGACTATTATAAAAAAGACAAACAACAAGTATTGGCGAGGAGGTGGAGAAAAGAGAACCCTTGTACACTGTTGGTGGGAATGTAAATTAGTGCAGCCACTATGGAAAACAGTATGAAGGTTCCTTTAAAAATTAAAAATAGAACTTCCATATGGTCCAGCAATTCCTCTTCTGGGTATTTATCCAAAGAATATGAAAACATTAATTTGAAAAGATATATGCATTCCTACGTTCACTGCAGCATTATTTACAATAGCCTATATGTGGGAAAAACACATTTTGTCCATTGATGAATAAATGGATAAAGAAGATGCAGGATATAGGCAATGTTTGATTATCTTTTTATGGCTGAGTAATATATAATATTGCCATTTGTGATAACATCAATGAATCTTGAGGGTAGTATGCTAAGTGAAATAAGTGGATGGAAAAGGACAAAAAAACATATGATTTCACTCATATGTGGACTCTATATATATAAAAGCCTAATATGCAAATTGTCTCCTCCGGAGTTCAACCGGGAGACCAGGAGTTCAATCGCTCGCTATGACATGCACTGATCACCAGGGGGAAGGCCCTGGCCGGCAGCTGGAAGGCCCTGATTGGCTCTGATCGCTGGCCAGGCCTAGGGACCCTACCAATGCAAGAATTTCATGCACTGGGCCTCTAGTATAAAATAAAAAAGGAATAAACTCAAAACAAAAACAAACTCATGGATATAAACAACATAATGATGGCTACCAGATGGGATGGGAGGAGTGGTGGAAAGAAACTAGACTTTTGGTGGTAAGCACTCAGTAGAGCAGCGGTTCTCAACCTGTGGGTCGCGTCCCCTTTGGCGGTCGAACGACCCTTTCACAGCTTTCACAGGGGTCGCCTAAGACCATCCTGCATATCAGATATTTACATTACGATTCATAACAGTAGCAACATTACAGTTATGAAGTAGCAACGAAAATAATTTTATGGTTGGGTCACAACATGAGGAACTGTATTTAAAGGGCCAGAAGGTTGAGAACCACTGCAATAGAGTATACAGATAATGAATTATAATGCTGTACACCTGAAATTTATATCATGTTCTTAAATAATGTTACCTCAATAAAGTTAAAACAAGCGAACAAATGTGCGTCTCCCAATCAATGAACATGGATTATCATTCCATATATCTGTCTTTTTCAATTTTTCTTAGCAATATTTTATAATTTTCAGTGTAGGAGTCTTATACATCTTTCATTACATTTATTCCTAGGTTTGAAAATTTTTTTGATGCTATCATAAAGTCTTTTAAAAGTTCATCTTCTTTAATTCTGAATATATAATTACAAGTGATTTTTATATTTGAACTTCTTTCCAGTGAGCTTTCTAAAATTTATTAATTCAGCACAGCTGGCATGGCTCAGTGGTTGAGCATCAACCTATGAACCAGGAGGTCTTCATTTGATTCCAGGTGAGGGCATATGCTCCGGTTGTGGGCTCAATCCCCAGTAGGGGGTGTGCAGGAGGCAGCCAATCAATGATTCTCTCTCATCATTGATGTTTCTATCTCTCTCTCCCTCTCCCTTCTTCTCTAAAATCAATAAAATTATTTAAAAAAATTTATTAATTCAAATAGCTTGTAGACTCTTTTGAATTTTCTATATACCAAGCATGCCATCTATGATTGACAGACACTTTAGTTACTTCTTTCTTTCCAATATTATACTGTTTACTTCTTTATCTTGCTTTATTGCATTGTCTTGGACCTCTGGTACAATACTTGAATAGAAATGGTGAGAATGAACATCTTTGTTTTGTTCCTAACTTTGAGAGAAAATGTTTGATACTTCACCATTGAATATGATGTTAATTATAGCTTTCTTATAGCTACTTTACATCAGGTTAAGGAATTTTCCTTCTATGCTTAGCTTGCTGAGAATTTTTTTTTCTGTAAATGGATGTTGCATGTTGTAAAATTCTTTTTTCTCCATTTAGTGAAATGAATTTATGGATTCTATCCTTTATGTTGTTAGTGGGGTGAATTACTTCGATTTTATTTATTTTTTAAAATACATTTTTATTGATTTCAGAGAGGAAGGGGAGAGGAAGAGAGGGATAGAAACATCAATGATGAGAGAGAATCATTGATTGGCTGCCTCCTGCATGGTCCCTACTTGGGATCGAGCCTGCAACTCCGGCATGTGCCCGGATGGGGAATTGAACCATGACCTCTTGGTTCATAGGTCTATGCTCAACCACTGAACTACACTGGCCAGGTGAATTACCTTGATTTTGTAATGTTAAACAAACTTGTATTCCTGGAGTACATCCTAATTGATAATAACATTTTGTTACTTTAAAATATTGCTGGATTCTATTTGTTTCTATTTTGCTTAGAATTTTGAGTTTGTGTTCATCAGAGATATTGGTCTATAATTTTCCTTTCTTTTGTCCTCGTTAGATTGGTGACAAGGTTATATCAGCCACATAAAATGAGTTGAGAAGTAATCCCTCTTTCTTATTCTTTGGAAGAGTTTGTGTAATATTGGTATTATTAATTACTTAAATGTTTGAAAGAAATCCCCAATGCAACTTCAGTGGATATTCTGGTGCTCAACCTAAATCTTCTTTTAGGGGTAAAGCACCCGTCATCCAGCTGTCAAAATATCTGACACTGACAGCTCAAAGCCGTGTCCACCTCCCAAAGACCCCCACCTCCAAATACCATCCCATTGGAGAGTAGGTGTCAACATATGGATTTTGGGGAGACACAAATATTTAGTCTATACCACCTTTCTGGGAAATGCCTTGTAGTTACTGCTTCCTGATGCTGCCAAACGCTTCTGGAGAGGCTAGAGTGGCCATTCCTGGGGATGAGTGGTCTATGACTTTGTGCAAGAGCGGAATGAGGTTATCACAATACCTTTGGGCCAGGTTATTTTAAGTTACAATTTCATCAACCAACTGGAGGCCCTTTCTAGCTGAAATCGTGATTTCAGCATAAAGAAAAGAAGAGGTAAGTTAAAAGTGAACACCTGTTCTTCTAAAATTGCTCCACTGCAGGTACCGGCCCTAGAGAGTTGGCAGATGGTTTTGTGTTTCTAAGCCTGACCTTAGCAGCCCTTCATCAATCTTGAGCTGATTGATTCTCAGGAAAGAGGAGACTCCGCTTCCCAGGGTACCCAAGACACCTTTGATTTAGTTACTACCTGAAGACCAATTAATTAGCCCTCACTGGTTCTCCTAACACAGCTAGGAAACACTGGGCACAGCCTGGCCGGGGCAGCTTTTCACTAGCTCATTAATTACGGTCACCGCAGACGTGGCTTGTCCTAAAGCATAAAGATAAAAGCAGCCTTCTGCTCCAGGGAAGACTGCTGATCTCCAAGGCCTGCAGCTACCCTGCGCTGTGATTCCTGTAGACAAGGGCCCCCATCCTTGTTATTATTTGGTTAATCCTCACTGGAGGATATTTTCCCATTGATTTTGAGAGAGAGTGGAAGGGAGGGGGAGAGACAGAGAAAGAGAAACATCGATGTGAGAGGGACACCTCCGTTGGTTGCCTCCTGCATGGACCCTGACCAGGGCCGGGGATGAGCCTACAACTGAGTCCCCATGCCCTTGACCGGAATTGAACCCTGGACCCTTCAGTCCACAGCTGATGCTCTAGCCACTGAGTCAAACCGACCAGGGCAAGGGCCCCCCCATCTTTAAAAAAATCTCCATCTATAGCACTGAAACCACCAATTGCGTCTTCCCTTTAACTTCACTCACGGCTGTCAAGGGGAGCTCATTAGCAATGACAGAATTTGCCCCTTCACTACCAGGCACTTTACTTTTTAAATTTAGGAGGTTTTACCTAAGTTATTTTTCTTTTTAAATCAAATGGGATTGTATTTTTTTTATGCCAGAGAATTAATTCATAATCAACTCGCAATTATCCTCTAGTCTAGATCATGTGGGGACCCCAACTACTCAGCCAGTTACCCTTCTCCGGTCTCTCATCTGGCCCCATTTCTCTCCTAGTTTCTCCTCAGTCTTTCCTCTTTATTCCAAGCTAGGGCAAAACTGGAAGAGTCGAGTTTGGATGTGGGATGTGGAGTGAGTGTGATAAGAACTGAACAGCATACTCGTTTTAAGACCCTTCCTCCTTTAAGAGGCTAACCATTGTTGACTTTTGTTACAAAGAACTTCCTTCTCCTGACAGATGTTATGTTTTGGTAGTGTTAAAAGATAAACTGACACATATTTAAAATATTAGTTTATTTGAACAAAAATCGATTCCACTGGGGCAGTGCCAAACCAGAAGTGGTTAGGAGCATTCCACTGACAGGAGATGGGGCAAGACTCTTATAGAGAAGACTGGGAAGCTGAGCAAGGAAATTAGGTGGCTATAGTTTAAGCATTATTTGGGAAAGCCTGGTTGGCTGTTTGTGATTGGTTGTCATTAGGTTTTGATTTCTTTTTTAAATATATTTTTATTGATTTCAGACAGGAAGGAAGAGGGAGAGAGAGATAGAAAAATCAATGATGAGAGAGAAACATTGATTGGTTGCCTCCCGCACGCCCCCCACGGGGGATTGAGCCTGCAACCTGGGCATGTGTCCTTGACTGGACTCAAACCCGGGACCCTACAGTCCACAGGCTGACACTCTATCCACTGGTTCTGACGTTCTAGCCAGAGCTAGATTTTGATTTAACCTTGAGGTACTTTCAGGTTTAGCTTTGGGTTTGCTTACGTAGGTGAATAAGGCATTAGAACCACCTCAGAGGCCTCCTTGCTTAGTTAATGTAATAGTAGTTGTGTATTAAATTTTTTATCATGAGAAAATTTCAAACAGAAGCAAAGTATATACTATAGTTACTCTTTCTGGCCTCCCTCGCCACGTGCCCTCCCCCAACTCCCATGTATCCATCATGCAGTTTCACCATTATTAACTCATGACCACTTTTGTTTCCTGTATGCTCCCAAACCCAGGTGTTCTGTGCTCCATGTTTGGATCCACCTGAAACCCTGTTTCCTCAGCTGTATATACCCAAGAGGTGACCCTGGGCGTCAGTCTGTGTCTTCCCTCCGTCGTGTGGACCAGGGCTTGAGAACACCTCAAGTGTCACATTCTATTACACTTGATGGGCAACTCTAGGCGTCCTGGTGGCAGGCTGGACAAAAGGACAGCTGTGCTGGGCTGCGCACAAATTAGGGCATCTTTGGAGGCTGTCCTCCAATTCCCAATTAGTTTTTAGGAGAGCTTTAATTATGCCATCCACATCTTTACTTAAAGAATCACAGCCACGCTGGCTTACGGGGCAATGAGTGACTGACTAGATTTGCATAATCATTTACCCTAATTAGAATGTCAAAAGTTGGTGACAAAAAGGCCAAGTTATGCTGTAACTTGGTATCATTTTAATTGTCTAATTTCCTATTATTGCAGCTGTCTTCCTCTTTGCATCTCAGTCCTCTTTCTAAACAATTTGTAGTAAAAACAAAATGGAAAACAGGACTAATAACTCACTTATAGGCTCAACTCCTGAAAACCTCTAAAAGTTCCTTTCCTTAATCAAACCATGATTTTAGCTTCTATCTAAATGTATAATTGCATGGCCATTTAGATTGGGCACTGGGAATTTAGACAGACACTTAGCTTTGAATCTAGAAGCCTGTTCTTTATGCGTGCACACCCGTGTGTACACTTGCACTTTTAAGGTGGAAGAATCATCTTCAGGTTGTCCCAAGAGAAAAAATAGTGTCTTTTAATAGTCACCTTTATTCCGATGTTGTTGTTTTTTTAAAAATCCTCACCCGAGGTTATATTTTTATTGGTTTTAGGGGAGGGAGAGAGAGAGAGAGAGAGAGAAACATCAATGTGAGAAACATCCATTGGTTGCCTCCCGTATGCACCCTAACTGGGGATTGAACCTGCACCCTAGGTATGTGCCCTGATCTGGAATCGAATCCCTAACCCTTTGAGGTACGGGATGACGCTCCAACCGAGTTACCCGGCCAGAGCTATTCCTGTGCTTTAACACAAGGGTTGGTGGGTAATAAAAATGATTGTAAGATATACTCATTAATAGGTAATATTATTTTTAATAACGTGTAAAGCTTCTATGACAAACGTTTTGGACCACAGGATTTGACAACTACAAAGTTTGCTAAAAAAACCAAAACAAACAGAAAAAACAACCCACAGAACTTCAGGTCTCAAGCATAGAACCACCCTAACCCATTAGAGACTGTTTAGGCACGCATCAGTGATTTCTGGGTCTGGCTGGTGAGCTACTTAGTCAGGTCCTAGTTAAATCAGGCATCCCCCCCCCCCCCCCCATTCCCTTTTAGCAGTAGGAGGCCACCTATTTAATTAGTTGGGGGTGGGAGCGTCTGTAATCTCCTGGGGTCAGCTTTAGCCCAAGGTTGGATAAGAGAGAGAATCCAACCCCAGGCGTGGCTAGCCTCTCCCCTGCAACATATGGGGACCCTGCCACGCCTTCAGCCCAAGTTCCAGCAGCAAGCATTAGTGGAGAGGCCTTCCCGCTGGGAACACACCCTGCAAAGCCAAGGGCAGGTGGCATCACTAGTAGAGGTCAAGCAGTTCTTAGACCAAACAGCATCTGGTGAACTGTGCCAATTGAAAATCAATGTCCTTTCCTGGGTCTGTTCCATTTTATGGTTGTTTGCACAAACGTACAGCCGCTAATGGGCAGGGCAGAGCTCAGAGCATCCTCCCAGGATTGTTCCAATGGAGTCTGATGTCTTCCCAAGCCACTGATAAGTTGAATTAGAGTCTGTTTACTAGAGGCTAATGGTGGAGCCTCGTGATTAGGCTAAGCCAGACTAATGGTGGGGTTAGCCACTATTTACCCAAGGCCTGGAAGTCTGACCACAAATTCAAAACATATAAGCCTCCAAAGCCTTAGCACACTCTCCAGCCTGGGGAAGACATGTGGCAATACTGAATCATGATGTTCAATGTTGCAGCTCCACGTTAAGCAGGCCAGTTTTCTTTGGTATTTTTAGTGCTGAAAGGGTTATGTAGTCAGATAAACTCAAGTTCTGTCACTCACCAGCAGAAGGACCCTGGGGCAAGTTTATTAACCTCTCTAGCCCTCATTTTCCTCACCTGTAAAACGAGGATAATAATTGTACCCATCTCACTGGGCTGCTGAGAAGTTCAATAAGATAATATGTTCAAATGTTTTATTACAGTGCCTATTAATGCACTTTTAATAAATCTTGGGTATTAAAAATGACAATAATGATAATAATGATAATTCAAGCCAAATATGAACAAGATAGGCCTGTTAAAATAGGCAGGAGCAGAACACTGGAATGAGCAGCACTGGGTTTAAAAATCTTGATTTTAACATTTTTACCACTGAACTCTGCAGTCTTAAAGTCGTATGGGAATTCTTTAACTTGTTCATTTCTCCCTTGTTCTGACTGATTCGTCTTTCTTGTTTTTCAATAAAAAGGTGAAGACCCAGGCATGATGCTAGATTTTAATTCATCCTGTAATGAACGGGCTGCCGCTTTAGAAGCACTTCGTGCCCATCCCCAGGTCCTATCAGAACCAGACAGCCAGGGAACCCAGCGATAGGCATGGCCCGGCTTCCGTCCTGCTTCTCAGGTGGGTCATTCCCAGGAGAGAGCTGGATAATCAAGATCTGGTCCCACTCCTATGGGACAGTAACTTTTGTGTAGCTGGGGATGGGGTTGTCCTCTTCGGGGCCAGACGCTCTGGTGGAATGTGGGCCGGCCTGGCCGTATGTCCCCCATGCTCTCCTCTCTTCCAGGAGAGGCAGTTTCATTGCAGTGGCCACTGAGGGAGAAGGGGAGAGGAGCCCCTCTGAGTGGGGCTGGGTGAGGAGGACTGGAGAGGAGGGCCAGCCAGTTCTCCCAGACGAACAGAGCAGCGGTGGTCGGAGAACCGTGCTACCACCAGAATCACAGCTTCCATGAGATGCTTCATTACTCTTTTCCTTTATCTACAGCTTCAGCGGATCCCATCACTAGAGCAGGCA
>NW_005369027.1:1820300-1835575 GCF_000412655.1 Myotis brandtii | reverse complement strand
CCTGCCCATGGTGCAGTTTCGTAGGCACAGCTAGAGCCAACAGACAGGGTCCTCTCTCCTGGGTACTTGAAAACTTGGACTGGAATAGACCAGTGGGTTGGAGCAGAATCATCTCATGACAGTCAGTGCTCTGGTGCCAAGAGCAATGACACCTAAGGTCCTAGGTCACCTTCATTCATGTCTTGCCAGAGAATTGATTGTTTAAGCTTCCTTTGATTTAGTGAGCTACTCCCTATAGCATTCCATATCTTCCTTTAGTTTAAATTAATTAAAGACTGCTTTCATTTAGCTTTTTCTCTCCCAAGAACCTTAAGTGACAGTTTCCTTTAAAAAAAAGCAAAAAAAAAAAAAGCAGAGAGGGGTGAGGCTTGTGATGTTTACAAGTGGTTTAAGCCAAAATCTCTGGGCTCTCTAACTTTGAGAATTACCATAACAAAATTTCCTCCCTACAAGGCACCTTCAACCACAAGACTTACAAGGCTGCATGGAGGGGCATGTGCCAGGTAGTTAACCAGCTCACCCTGTTCCTTGGCTGAGGGATTTACATCTCCATCTCACAACCTGGGCTTTAAACCTGTGCCTACACACAATGACCCAGTGGGTGTCCTCCAGGACAGGTGACAGAGGAGCATTAAATCTTCTGATGCCAGTGGTCTCTGAGGAAAGGCCCCAGGCTCATCTAGGCTGCACAAACCCGTGCAGCTAAGCACATTGCCTTTGCTTTATGAACTACAACATTACCTTCAGTGATCATCTGGAATGGCCTCGGCGATGCTCACCATCCCGTGAAGCAGGCCGTGGATTTCCTACTTTATTACCGGAAATGGTTTTCCCACAGGCTCCATACTGCTCACCCATGTTTGGGCACTGGTGTAGACTGAGAAAGCTTTTGCCTCATCTTCTGCAAAGGGCTCCCTCTGAGGATCCAAATGTGAAGTTAGGTCCATTTATCAGTGACAATTCCGAAGCTGGGCAAAACCCCCGCACAGGAGACGTGTCCCCCTCCCAGCTCCCTCACACACGGGGATCTTCCACATGATGTCACCAAGGGCTGGGTAACTTCACAGCAGAACTAAAGACATGAGTCCCTGGACGGTCCAGTTCAATGTCTTCTCTTTGCTGGCCATGGAATGCATTCTCCCCACATGGTCATGACTAGCCTCCTCCCGGAGAGCTGCCCTTGGCACAACCCATCTCACTTCTGCAGGAGCCATTCAGGGCATCAGTGGTATTGCTTTAGCTTACGATAGCCTCACGCGGTTCACCAAACCTCTCTCCACATTCCCTGGAGTTTCCATGTTTCCATGTCATGAATGAGCAGTTACAGCTTCTTATGGAGCTCCATGCCCGAGGACTAATGTGCCTTCCACTTGTCTCTCTAAGCCTCCTACTCTCGCCCACCACCCTCATGGTAGTTAAAGGGCTGGGGTCAGACCAGGTGAAGTAGCTGGGTGAATCTTCAGGAAAGGCTTGGGTAGAACCAGAAAAGGTTGGATTGACATCTGGGAACCCAGGACCGCCTCTGGTGTGACTGAACTGCATGAGGGTCACCTCCTTGACTCCCAGGCACGGAGCTGACCACCAGTACTGAAGATGCACTGCTCCTACTCTGAACTATGCTCCCATTTCCAAAGTATCACCAAGTACAACCCTGAAAGAAAAATTTCAACTAATCTCTTTCTAATTGCAGGAGCTCATATAGTATGATGAACTTGCTCTCTCCCTTTTTTACTTTGTATTATGGAGAATTTCAGACAGGAAGAATAGTATAAATGAGCCACAATATGCCTATCATCCAGCTTCAACAATTATTAACTCACAGGCAATCTTGTTCTACCTATACTTCTACCCATTTCCCTCTCCCTAGATTATGTTGAAGCAAATCCCGCTTATATAATTTCTTTTGGATATTTCAGTATGTATCTTCAAAATATAAAGACTTAAACAATATAGCCATGGTATCTTTATTATACCTAGAATAATTAACAATTCCTTATTATCAAATATCATTATTAAATCAGTCTCCAAATTTCCCTCATTACCACATAAATAGTTTTAGAGTTGACTTATTTGAATCAGGATCCAAACAAGATCTACATATTGCATATGGTTGATGTGGTTCTAGTCTCTTATCTAATTCCAGCATGGAGGGACCTGGAGAGTATTACACTAAGCGAAATAAGCCAGTCAGAGAAAGACAAGTATCACATGATCTCACTTATATGTGGAATCTAATGAACAAAATAAACTGATGAACAAAATAGACGGAGAGAGATTAACTAAAGAACATATATGCATATATGCATTACCTATGGACACAGACAATAGGGTGGTGAAGGCCTGGGGTGGGATGCGGGGGCGGGCCAGAGGGGTCAATGGGAGGAAAAAGGGGACATATGTAATACTTTCAACAACAGGTCCCCTCTTCACTTGTTTCCCCTCATGCAGGATATTTGCTCACAAACCAGTTAATTGTCCTATTAAGAGTCTCAATGCTGGATTTTGCTGATTGCCTCCTCACGGTATCACTTAACATGTTTCTCTGTCAGTGCAAACTTATTGTTAGATATGGAGGCCTAATAAGATTCAAGTTCCATTTTTAGTAGGTATACTAGGTGCTGTGTTTTTCCATCAGGAGGGCTATACGGTCTGATTCTATTTGTCTCTCTCTTTTTAATGGGTTAATTGGACAATAATTAGAAGCATTCAAATAACAGAGGTGGGCTATTCACAGCCACGTGCCTACCACCAGGCTTTGGACAATAAACTGTGCGTCAAGCCAGAGTTCGAATCTGAGCCAGACACCAACACCCTTCTCTCTATTGGCACTTCTCCCTTTCTGGGTTCCTTACACACAGTTGAATTCTGGGCTGGCTGCCAACTGAGCAGTGAGCCTCAGACCATCCTCCTTGCCAGCCAGTTTTTTGTCCTGAAAGTTTTCCCAATCCCAACATGCTTCTTCCAGCACACCCACCCCACCCTCAGCACTACCGGATAATTTACATGCTCACAAGTAACTTTATAAGAGAAATCTTCAGGACTGGAAGGAATGACTAGAATGTAGAGGAACGGAGCTGATGCATTATTTTCAAAATGGTGAGTTAAAACACTTTTGAGTGTAGAGATATACAGATATTTTTTAAAAAATCAACTACTAAAATGTTTTAAGACGGCCTTCTTAATGTAAAAATGTGGATTCAGCTTGCATTTTCCAAAAATGTTTTCTGTACATACGGCTCTATGGAGATCCTCTGAGATGAAGAGGTTCCATGGCCAAAAATAATTTGGGAAACTGCATGTCCCATTTCAAGAAAGACTATATTCATAGTAAAGACTCCACAAAGTCCTGCAGGAAACCGCCTATATACTAGTAGCTTTGGTTAAACCAGAATTTCCCTTTCTTTGTTGAAGGGTAACAGTTTCAGGACACACACTTTGGGAAAGACATTGTAGGGAACCAATAGAGCTGGCCTCTTGGGGAAAGTGAGGCATGGGAGAAAGGGGTCATTGAGGGCTACAGCCAGCACCCTGGACTTTCTTTGACCCATTGCGTCTGGGGACACTTGGGAGATGAAGTAGTAGGAGGTTCTTATAATGGGCTTCTGCAGAAACCTTGGGCCCTAGGGCTGTTTCTTGGGCTAATATCGTCAAGTGTTTAAGTAAACTTTCATCTTCCACCTGCGATGACTTATCTGCCGCCTGCATGGCACCTGGGAGCATGGAGGCAGGAACCAATGTTACCTGGGCTCCAATTCCGTGTCCATCGGTTAGCGGCACAGAAAACTTGCTAAGGTGAATCAAGTAACCTTGAGTGACAAAGTATATGACAACTGGGCATTAGCCGCTGGGGAACAGTCCTGAAAGGAGGGGGTTATGGACTTCACTTGTCACCTGAGCACTGCAGTCAGCAGTCATGTGGGTGCTCAGCGGCTGGGTCCACTGAAGCCTCAAGAACAGGCAGCGGTGAGCATGCAATCAATGGCAGGTCGGGGTTGGAGGAGTTGACTCAGCGGTGAAATTGGTCTGTGAGGAGGAGGGTCAGAAGCCCAGTGTCGGAGGGGTATTGCAAACGTAGGCTCTCTCTCTTTTGGTGCTGACTTCCATGGACCCGATACTGTGTGAGGACCTGCAGGAGCAGGAGGCTACAGGCAGAGTGAGATGTGGAAATGATCAAGTGGTCGGTCCTGGAGCTAAGGAGGTGTTTGTAGGTTGAGGCCGGCCCCTAGTCCTCTGCTAAGAGAAGAACAAATACCCAGGTCTTGGGCGGAGAGAGCTCATGGTAAATGAGGGACCCCACTAATGAGGCTGGGGGTCAGGTCAGGCCTTCAGGTACCTGAGGAGGAGAACACGCAGTGGGCCAGGGGCAGTTTGCAGGAGGGCTCAAAGAAGAAGGATAAAGTCAATGAGTCCTCAGGAGTCTCTGATTCACCCTCAGGTACATTAGACACCAAGCTCAGGGCTAGGAACTAATTCTAAACCACTAGTGGGAGAGGGCACTCCAAGGAAACCTCAGACTTGGTTCCCAGAAATAGGCTAATCTGTGCCTGCAGACTACCAGTCCCACTGCCTACTGCTTAGAAGGGCTGGGCAGGCTGGGCCTGGCACCATACAGCATCCATGTCTCAGCACATTTAATGAGCATCTGTACTATGTGCCATTCCAGATACTGGGAGCACAGAGCTGAACAGGCCCTGTTCCTGACATCAAGGCTCTTCCAGACAAAACCCAGTGCAGCACAGAGCACGGCTCTAGCAAGAAAGAGAACCGCCTTTCAAATCTAGGCTGGCTATACAGTGGGGCCTTGACTTACGAGTTTAATTCGTTCCGAGACCGAGCTCGTTAAGGAGCTCATTAACTGAAATTATTCTGTCAACTCAAAGCAAAAAATTGGCCGAGAGACAGCTGGTATCTCAAAAAACTCATTAGTCGGGACACTTGTAAGTCAAGGCCCCACTGTATAGCTCAGTTTAACCAGGGTCCTTGGTTTTCTTGTCCGCAAAGTAAACATTTTAAGTCCCTATTCAAAGGGTATTGTGAAGTTAGGAACTAGCACCTGGTAAGCATTTGGTGTTTCTTGAAAGTGTTATTTTTTTTTTATGGTGATGGTACTGGTTTCCTTAGCTTAAGGTCAGCCTGAGTAAGAACTTCAGTCAACCAGGCAGCATATATACAGTATATTTACTGAACACTCTAGCAAGACCTAGGTCTCTAAAATTTGCCTCTTCCTTCAAAGAACTTACAAACTATTTAGAGAAACAAAATGAAATTTGTAAGATACCAAGAATAGCAGTTTTAAATATTCACCAGGGTGGAGATATTTGCAGTGTGGTCAACTCTATTTCTCGTGTCTACAACAGTACCTGGTACATAGTAAGTACAACACATATTTGTTGAACAAAGGAATGAATGGAAATCAGTTTGAAACAATGACATAAGTTGGTATAAGGTTGTCAAATGAATAGAAAAGAGTACGTCTGGCTACCAATGTTGGATTCCACTTAGAGATACTAGTAGCCTGGGAATCTGTCTGGTACAGTTGTCTGGTCATGGTATCTTTTTGCCCCCAGCCCCTTCAGTGGAGGGCAGTAGGAGGCTGGGGCACAGGCAGGGGAGAATCAAACATGATGGTGAGCCCTGACCGGTTTGGCTCAGTGGATGGAGTGTCAGCCTGTGGACTGAAGGGTCCCAGGTTCGAGTCTGGTCAAGGGCAAGGCAGCTGATTGATGTTTCTCTCTCATCAATGTTTCTGACTCTCTATCTCTCTCCCTTCCTTTCTGTAAAAAAATCAATAAAATATATTAAAAGAAAAACAAAAACAAAAACATGATGGTGAGTAGGGATGGAAACACAACCTCAGAATTAAAAGACCTGGGTGTTTGAACAATTAGAGTAACTTGTTCAGCCAAGCTGCTGAAATTGCACAAGGAAACAAAAAAGCAACACCAACTAAAATCAACAGAAAACCGCTCTCCCCTGGGGCAGGGAGCCCGCATCAGCGGCTGGCCTGGGCCGGTGAGGCCTCTGAGCTTTTACTCGGAGCTGACTCAGGTACTGCCTGAAACCTGGATTGTGATGAGAGTCACCCTTTGGGGAAGTAAGCCACCTGCTCACTGTGAAACAGCGAATACCACACTTTCAGAGCAGAAACAAGAGCAGCAGGCCCGCTGCCACCGCTTTTGGAGGGCATAATTTACCCCCAAAGAGTCCATATTAGCAGGAGAAAAAAGAGCTGTGTTGATAGGGGAACAGTATCTGCTCTCTCTTTGTGTGTGGGGTTCCTCCATCCACCTTCTCCTTCTCCCTTCCTTCACCCGATATTTCTTGAGCATCTATTATGTCAGTGGTTCTCAACCTTCTGGCCCTTTAAATACAGTTCCTCATGTTGTGACCCAACCATAAAATTATTTTCGTTGCTACTTCATAACTGTAATGTTGCTACTGTTATGAATCGTCATGTAAATATCTGATATGCAGGATGGTCTTAGGCGACCCCTGTGAAAGGGTCGTTCGACCGCCAAAGGGGTCGCGACCCACAGGTTGAGAACCGCTGTATTATGTGCTAGACACAATTCTAGGTACTGGAGACACAGCCAGGGATAGTGCAGAGGAAGATCCTGAATTCCCGGAGTTCCCAAACAAACAACTAAGGACATAAAGCATCTAACACAGTGGTTCTCAACCTTGGCTGCACATTAGAATCACCTGGGAATCTTTTTAAAATCCTGATTTCTGGGCCTCATCCTCCGGAAATTCTGTTTCTTTGTTATGGGGTGGGGCCACAACATTAGTAACAGTAACTAAGAAACAGAATTTCTGGAGGATGAGCCCCAGAAATCAGGATTTTAAAAAGATTCCCAGGTGATTCTAATGTGCAGCCAAGGTTGAGAACCACTGATCTAACAGAACAGGAGCTGAAAAACACAGCGGAGCCAGCTAGGAGAAATCTGGGGAAATTGCACTTAGGGCTGAGGAGCAACAAGAGAAGAAACCCCAAGGTGGGGGTGAGTATGGGCAGTGGAAGAGCAGCCTTTTGAGGGGGCAGCAGTAAGAGGTGATGTCAGAGAGTTGGGGCCACCAGCCCAAATCCTTCTACCTCCAGAGCACAGTAAAATCTCCGTACCCTGAGTTCCTACTGCTAATCATGTTTTGCCGCACGCCAAGGACAGTGGTCCCAGTTTTTCTCATCACACACTCCTATCAGAAGGGAAAAAGCATTGGCATATACTCACATATATGTACATATGTATTTAAAATTTGTATAGTATAAAACATACCCCAAGACAGAAATGAAAAGAAAGAGATAAAATAAGTATCAGCAGAATGTCTACTCTTTTCCCATACCCTTGTTTCCCACTCGAGGTAGTTTTCTGGTGTGTGTTGGGTCTTATCTCTACAACTGGATTGTGAATCAATTAGGCTAAGGCTGTCTTATCCCTGATGCTGCCTAGCACAGGGCTGAACAGTTGGAAAAAGTAATTACATCCTAAGAGACGAAGGCTCTACCTCTGGTGGACACATAGACCATGGAGGTCTCCACTGGAAGGCAGGGAGAGTCCTGAGGCCTCACTGTGGCCTGGATGAAAGATTCCTCGTATCAGTCAGAGTCCAACCAGGGAAGCAGAGCCACTGTGAGTATTATGGAAGAAGGAATTTAATATAAGGACGAGGATTTACACAATTGGGGAAGGAACTAGGGACATAAAGGTCCAAAAAGAGTTGTTTAAGGATCAGCCACTAAGCAGCCCACATCCCAGTCTGGAAGCCACACAGGTCCAGCTTCTGGGGGCAGAAGTTGGCTTTTTTTGTGGCTACCACCTCTGTGAGTTCGCAGGGAGCATCTGATAGTGGGCCTGGGGTCGCTGCTGGTCAGCAGGGCTGGATGGGGGTGAGTAAAGGGGCAGGGAGGTAGCACTGGACACACAATGAGGAGGAGCAAAGAGAACTGGAATCCACCAGCACCTCTGCGTCTCTCTCTCACACCCTCCGACCTACAACGATGCTCAGATGCTCAGAGCACGGTGGCTTCACTTCCGCCTCCCAAAGCGCCTGCAACTTCGCTTTTGCAAAACTCAAACCTGGAACCACACAGGAGAGCATTCTGAAAACCATAGCTCCCACCCTATAGAAGATCCCACCCACAGGGATCGGGTCCCTGTAGAAGAGTCCCGCACATCCCCAAGACTGATCCCTTTTGTTCTGCTTCTCAGCCCATGAACAGAAACATGATCACTGACTTGCCTTCTCGAAAACCTCAGTACTAGCAATGGAGGGTCCCTGGACGGTGAATGCAAATATTTCAGCCACTGGAAAAGTGAAGCACCCCCTGAAAATTAACCCTTTAAAATACAAGAGTTCATTTACCATCATCGATAGACTTTTGGGAACTGTGACTTGTAGCAAAATGTCATATAACAAAGCCCATTTCACCGTAGGCTAATTGATATAAACAAGAGTTAAGTTCCTAAGGCATATTTCTGGTCACAAAAACACCACAAAACTTCTATATAGATACTAAACACCTGCAATATTAAACATGGAAATAAATGTGAGCTATATATACATGTAAGAAAGATTAACAAAAACAAGTAAGAAAACTCTTTTCCAACCTGTTTATTCCAGCTCAGGGTGGCAGGTGTCCAGAGGTTGTCCCAGCAGCTCAGGGGCATCAGATGGGAACTCACCCTGGACAGGACGCCCTTCCATCGCAGGGTGCAGCACACCCACACCCACACCCACACTCACTCAGACTGGGGCAGTGTAGACATGCCAATCCACCCAGTGTGCACAGCTGTGGCATGTGGGAGGAAACTGGGGTACCTGGAGAAAGCCCACGCTGACATGAAGGGAATGTGCAAACTCTACACATACTGTCACCAGGGGCTGGAAATCGATTTATTTTTTCTCATCAACACACCCACACCCACACCCACACCCACACCCACACCCACACCTACACCCACACTCACTCAGACTGGGGCAGTGTAGACACGCCAATTCACTCAGTGTGCACAGCTGTGGCATGTGGGAGGAAACTGGGGTACCTGGAGAAAGCCCACGCTGACATGAAGGGAATGTGCAAACTCTACACATACTGTCACCAGGGGCTGGAAATCGATTTATTTTTTCTCATCAACATTATAATGAAATGACACTGAGTGAAAGGATATTAGAAGAGCTACTATATGCGTCTATTACTGTAAAACCAAACCTCACACTATAATGAAACCATCCAATTTACTACCCAGTGAGGCCCCGGGCAGCCTTTCTTTGGCTTCTGTCTTTGATATTTCAAACGTAGATTGCTCCAATATCAAAGGCAAAAGGAACGCCTTTGAATCTGCCCTCTTCTTCTTGTCCCCTCTCAGTTGATGGACAGACACTGCAGAGCAGGGAAATACAGCAAAAATGAGTTTAAGGAGGGATGGCTAGTCTGTAACCTGGATAACGGCAACAGGTCATTTTGTTTATCTAAACAAGCACCTATACTGCATTTAATTGTATGCCAGGCATAGAGCTAAGCGCTTTACAAAGATAACTAATTCAATCCTATCAGTTTTATGAGACTTGATCGACAGTATTATTAGCTCTCTTTTACAGATAGGGTAAGAGGCAGAGGGAGGTTAAGTAAGTTAAGATCACACCGATGGAATTCACATCATGACCAACTGTAGCTTTATGTGTAAAAGGTCCAAAATTATCCCTTGAGTTCAAAATCTGCAGAAACTGATGAGTTCATTTTCATTTGTAAAAACTATTCATAATACGTACTATTAGCTGTCATTTAGAGTGACTTTCTTAGGGACCAGGCAGAGTCCTCAAAAACTATTCATAATACGTACTATTAGCTGTCATTTAAAGAGTGACTTTCTTAGGGACCAGGCAGAGAGTCCTTTACAGGTACAATCTCATTTTAATGCTCACCACTGCCCTGTGAGGTAGGTAGTATCACTCCACTTTGCAGATGGAGAAGCAGAAGTGATTTCTGCAAGAGCATACAGCTCGTTGACAGGAGATCCAGGACTGAGAGCTGACTGCAAAGATACAGCTGAGCCCAGATGCTCAAAGGACGCTAAGTTCCACTATCAAGAAAAACGAATGCAGAGTCCAAACCATGCAAGTTTGACTGCCAAGCCAGAATTCTCATGCAGTGTGTGAAGGGACTGGGGGTTGGAGAATCGCCCGGGGCCCTCTGGTGAGCCTGTACTTTCTGAGTCGTGGGCCTGGTGCAGGGTCCCCCATCTTTGTCATCTTTCTCTTGGCTCATTATTAGTCTCTAACCCTTCTTAGCTTTTGCCCTCCACAGATTTCTCTTCTCTGCACCTTTGAGGGGCAGGGAACAGAGGTATAAGACTTTGTCTCTCCTTTCCTTTCTTCCCCTTAGTAACTACACAGCACATTATCTATATATACATAAAAAACAAGCGACTGAAACGCCACAATGACTGGAATGACCGGTCGCTATGATGCCCACTGCGGCCAGACAACCAGCCTGACTGGGACAGGGATGGCCAACCTCCTGTGTCCCCTTCCCCCACGGGCAGCCTGGCCCCAATAGGCCCCCATTGGGGTGGGCCAGCCGAACTCCACCCATGCATGATTTCGTGCACCGGGCTTCTAGTAAAATTACAAGAACTTTTAACACCTTGCTCTTCTGGTCTTTAATGAAATACAAGTGCAACTCAACTTCATCATTCCTTTGTCTTTTGCTGGTTTACATCTAAGTCTTTCAGGGACCGAGTCCCCCAATTGCCACCTGCTCCAAAAGGGAGCCCTGTTCCTCATTTTCCATATTTTTCTCTGCAAATTTCAGAGTGAACATTTTTTTTTTGCCAAGTGTTTTCTTCTCTTTAATTGTGTGTTTATTTGGAGAGTTTCCATTTTAAAAATTAAATATGGTTTTTGGATAATAAAGGAATGTTTACCCTTGAACTTATTCTATACCTTTTATGTAATAATTTCCAGCTATTGATCTTTTACCTCTCAAATAATATTTCTCCTGTTTTTCTATTCCTACAGGTGTAAGCTCCCTCTACCTTTCCCTCTCTCCCATCTCCATCTGCCAGTTTTGATTTCTGGCCAACCCCCAGCCATACAGCAACTGCCAATTCAGCTGCCAGAGTCATGCCCTCAGTATAGAAACACTGAAGAAATTAGTCTGACATGCATGTTCTTCTGGCTCAAATGGCTATGGATGTATTTTTTATAAGAAAGAATCCATTTTGCATTCTTAATCTGGAGCCAGTGTGTGTTCTTTACAAGATGAGGGAATATAAATCATTCATATGAGTTATTTCACTAGGAATGTACTCATTCTGATCAGCATCTATCAATCATTTATCTAATTTATTTTCCAATCATTCAATCTGGGTCATTTATTACCTACTAGAGGCCTGGTGCATGGATTCGTGCACTGGTGGGGTCCCTCGGCCTGGCCTGCGGGGATCAGGCTGAAACCGCAGTTTGACATCCCCCGAGGGGTCCTGGAGTGCAAGAGGGCACTCTACAAGTTGCTGTCGCTTGGCAGCCCCTGCATTGAACGTCTGCCCCCTGGTGGTCAGGGCGTGTCATAGCTATCGGTTGCTTAGGCTTTTATATAGAGAGATTATTTTCTAGGCACTGTGCTAGACAGTAGGGTTATAAAATAAACAACACTGTCCTTTGAGCACAAAATTTCTAATTCTATTCCTGGCACTGTTACTAGTGACTTGTCTGACTTTGGGAAGTCACTGGTGGATCTCAGTGGCCCCATTGTAAACTGAGGGGCTTGTATTAAGTGATCTCATAATTTTAAAACTTTTAAAATCAAAGGACACAGAAGATTGACTTCTTGTCTTAATTCAGCCATTACTTTGCTCAGTGCCTTTGAGCACAGTGTTTAGTCTCCGACCTCAGTCTCCTCCTCCATAAAATAAATGGGAGGTCCTAGATCAAGGTTGGAAAAAGTGTGTTCCAAGCAACTTTGTTAATAGGCCTTTTTAGAAAAAAAAAAAAAAGGTCCTGTGTTCAAGAAAGTATAGGAAACACGAGTCAATGGGCTTCTTTACTTCGGGACGTCTTAGAAACTTTACTGTACCAATTCTGCTCATGGCTCTCCAAGCAAGAGACAGCAAATATGTTTCCCAAACTTACTTGACGAGGGAATCTTTTTCTCCAGAAGCATCTTTACAGTACCAACAAACTGTCCTTCAGCAACATTTGGGATATGTCTTACTATATGCCTTCTGGGGCCCTTAATTGCAGCAGTACTCTCTATCCTTGGATCAAGTTCCTGTCACAGATATCTGCCAGTTTATGTTCTAATACAGCTGTGCTGTGTGCATCCTGCTTGCTATAATTCCCTTTCTCTTCAAGTTATGCTTCTGCTTCTTTTGGTGCACAGACTATAATCTCACCAACCCTGAATACATGGCCTGCCTGCAAAATCATGCATCTCATTAGCACGTTGGTCATCAGTGTCCAAAGTAAGTGCATAGTATGTAGGGAAATATTCCAAAGACGAACACAGAGGAGGCTCCTTGGGGGAAAGGGATGAGATAAATGAACATAAGAAAGAATAGCGCAAAGGACCTAAATAGACACCTTTCAAAAGAGGACATTCAGAAAGCCAAGAGACATATGAAAACATGTTCAAAGTCACTAATCATCCGAGAGATGCAAATCAAAACAACAATGAGGTACCATCTCACACCTGTCAGAATGGCTATCATCAACAAATCAACAAACGACAAGTGCTGGAGAGGATGTGGAGAAAAAGGAACACTCGTGCACTGCTGGTGGGAATGCAGACTGGTGCAGCCACTATGGAAGACAGTATGGAGTTTCCTCAAAAAACAAAACATGGAACTCCCATTTGACCCTGTGATCCCACTTCTAGGAATATATCCCAAGAAACCAGAAACACCAATCAGAAAGGATATATGCACCCCTATGTTCATAGCAGCACAATTCACCATAGCTAAGATCTGGAAACAGCCTAAGTGCCCATCAGTAGATGAATGGATTAGAAAACTGTGGTACATCTACACGATGGAATACTATGCTGCTGTAAAAAAGAAGGAACTCTTACCATTTGCAATGGCATGGATGGAACTGGAGAGCATTATGCTAAGTGAAATAAGCCAGTCAATGAAGGAAAAATACCACATGATCTCACACATTCATGGATAATAGAGACCATTATAAACTTTTGAACAATAATAGATACAGAGGCAGAGCTGCCTCAAACAGATTGTCAAACTGCAGCGGGAAGGCCGGGGAGGGTTGGGGGGCAGGAGGGAAGGGGGTAAGAGATCAACCGAAGGACTTGTATGCATGCATATAAGCATAACCAATGGACATAAGACACTGGGGGGTAGGGGAGGCCAGGGGATTGTCAAGGGCGGGGAAAAAAAGGACACATATGTAATACCCTTTGTAATACTTTAAGCAATAAAAAAATTAAAAAAAAAGAATAGCATACATAGGGCAGATTTCCATAAAAACTCAAAAAATATATTTGACCTCTTGGTGACTAAATAACATAGTCTTTCCTGTCACAGGACTACTGTTCCTGACCAAGACTGTTAAGAGCTGGAGTTAGAGAGCTGAGTGGGTCCATGTGAAAGTCTGTGTTCAACAGCTGTCATGCTGGAGATCATTAATGTTCGATTGCATTCTATTGTCTTCATGTTACTCAACTTCATTTCACTGTCATTGCTTCAGCTGGGGATTAATCAACTATTTATGGGAAGACTGGATTGGAGTCAGGGCAGTCACAAAGGGGTTTCATTCTGCGGCAATGAGGGGGAAGCAAGTCACAGTTAAAAGACTCCTGATTGTGAGAGTTTGTTGGTAATGTAATTAAACAAAAATGGCTGGGAACAATGCTGACAAACCCATATTTCAAGAGGAAAAAGAACATATTTGGTCTTCCTTTAGAATCCAGAAATACTTGGATCTATTTGGGGTGGGTTTCTTTGCCACTTTACTTTTCCTTAAGAGCCAGAAAGAAGCTGTGATGAGAGAATCAAGCTAATGGATTCTCTGTATAAATCAGTTCATCATTATCAATAGTGGAAATCATGATTCATTTTTGTTCCTGAGGACAGCTGACACAACTGTAACACCAAGTAGTATGAGATATTTACAGCTTTATGAGGTGGAGGGAAAAAACCCTTTCATTAGGAACTACTTTTAAAAAATCTCACAAATTACTTAGATGTTTCCATGTTGCACATATATGTGCATTATGGTTAGTTTTATTAGACTTAAGTGTCAAATTAAATAATGAAGGGACTATCATCCTAATGTATGTCGCCAAAACATTTATTTCCCTGTGTCAGGAGAAATAGAGTATAAATTCTAAATTAATTTGCCTAAGTATCCCAACTCATGCAATCCAATTATATAATGAGAATAATATAAATTTTTGACATATCATTAATATCTTTTGATATGTTATAATAAATTATTCTGCAGAAAACAGTCAAATTACTTGCACAGTAAAATTCCAGGACTACAATATTAGGACCTGCTAACTTGTCCCCACATAATAGCTAAAATTAAAATGTCAACACATGAGATCAGCATTACCCAAAATTGTCACACATCTTGACAAAGCTAAATCCTCTTATACTAAACGGATACAGCTCATAAGTCCAAGGCCAACATGTTCATGCAAATGACTTCTAATAAATTTAAAACCTCGGTTAAGTTTTTGATACGTGAACTGCCCGCTGATGTGGGAAAAGATGGACCAAGCTCTCCCCTCACCCCCACCTTGTTATTCTTTTGGGGACAGCCAGGCCACTCCAGATGGTGCGCTATGGTCGGACACAGCTTTGGAGAAACTTCAACAGACGAGGAGGTGCTGAGATGGAAGCCGAGGGACGCCGCCCACCTGCCACCACCTGTTCGCTCCTCAGCCCTCCACTATAAATCCTCTGCCCTCCAACATCCACCCAGCACTGCCCCACAGCTCCTGCGGAAAAGGCGCTCCTTCCCGACCTGAGCTCCGACAAAGATTCCACCTTCCCGAAAAGAGGGCTCGGGCTTCCCCGGGGACTGGAACGGCCTCCCCACGCTCCATGCCGCCCCAAGAAGCCTCCCTTCTCCTTTCCACCTTCTCGCTGGGAAAATGACTTTCTCTCCAGCCTCCGCCTTCCCCCTAACGCTGGGCGAGTGAAGAGACCTGCCTCTGGTGACCCAGGCGGGCAGAGGGCGGCGCCCGGACGCCCGCTGGAAACTGACTCCACGCGAGGTGCCGCGCGTGTAACTCACTCGCTAAGAAGAGCCAC
>NW_005369027.1:1818743-1819754 GCF_000412655.1 Myotis brandtii | reverse complement strand
CGCCCCAGCCCCTCCAGATGGCCAGTTAGGGCGCGCGGCCCCGCCGGGTGCGGTCCGGGGATCTAGCCCCGGAGCCCGCCCCCCCCTTTCCCGGTGTCTGCAGGTCCTTTCGGTGACCGAGGATGCATTCTTAGCATAAAGTTAGCAGACTTTCAGGTTACTTTATTTTGCATCACTAGGCTATGGACACGATGGTTTTATTGTCTTCCTTCCCCCCTTCTTATCAGTGTTTTGCAGATTTCATAGATGGACCTTGTGAATGGTTTCGATGGCTGTGAAAATAATTCCCCCTCTCCCTTTTTTTGGTCTACTTTGAGGGAAAACAATCTTAAGGAAAACGTAGAAGTAAGAGTATACTGCAGCGTTAGTCCTCAGAGAAATAATCACTTCCTTAAACTTTGTCAGTTTGTCCTGTTCGGGTGAAGTTACGGTATCCATTCCTCGTGTATGCTTAAAACACAGCTACCTTCCTATCGTGTGAATGCATTTTGCTTAGTGCATTGTGTGCGCATGCATGAAGTAGACTCCTTCCCCCCACCCCAGAGCACATGGCCGTGAATGTTCTGTATTTTTAAAAACTGTGTATACATTATTAAAATATAGATTTTGTAAAATATGGGTAAAAACGTAGGTCTGTTTTTCGTGCCCTGCTGGTTTCCTGATGGCACTAAAGGCCTAATTGGGGGTTAATGATATTGAGTGCTTCCCTGAGCAAAGATGTGGAATATTTAAATCTAATCACACCAATGGTAAATGTGCTGTTTTGTAATACTTCCTAAAACAAGAACAACAACAAAGCCGAGGCGAGTACACATAATTAATGTGAAAGCTTTCTCTGTAATCTTGAAAATAGAGATGTATTTTTCATGTTTTTTAAATGATTAAATTAATTGAAATATTTAGCTTTAAGTAACTATTCAGTTCCTCAATATTTTATTTTCCTTATTAAGCCAATTACTATGAATTCCTTACAAATACCCCAATATATATGCATTGTTCCTATGTTTGTTT
>NW_005369027.1:1795538-1818564 GCF_000412655.1 Myotis brandtii | reverse complement strand
GAGAAATTTAAAAAATGTTCTTTTTGGAGGTAATTTCCTTTTAATCAGCACAAGTTGAGCAATAAGAGCTTCACTACCATGAAGGCTAATCAAGATGGGAGCAAAAGAATACACATGGCATTTGTTTGAGTTACTTTTATAAATTTGTTTACCCCATTAGATGAATAAACCAAACCTTAATGTAAACAGTGACTTTGTGGTCAACAGCACAGAATGCATTTGGGAGAATGTCTTGCTAATAATTAGAATAAGTAGGATTCTTAAGTTACCTTTGGACCTTGTCACAAGTCAACAAAAAACGAGATCCCCCAAACCCCTGTTATGGATTCCAACGCCTAACGTCAGATACAACATCTATTTGCAAAGTATCTACAGAGAGTCTCCATTGAAATGTTTACTTTCTTAGTTATGCTAATTATCAAAACCCATTTGGTCTGTAAGGAATGTGTCTTCCCCAGCACATAAATTTAAACTTACAGAATTACAAGTGTATCCCTAGAAATCCATTGAGAGACTAAAGATAAATTTCCCTTCTGATATCTGGATATCTGGTAGGAAGAAACTGAAGAGGGTTGAGGATTTTGCTTCGGAACTGAAAATTAGAGAGTAAAATGTTTAACCTCAACGGCTCTTAGAAGACGTACACATAACCCATAGACACACAACTGTGCAGTGATTGCCAGAGGGAAAGGTGAATGGAGGTGGGCAAGGAGGGGGGCATGGACGAGGAATGGGGACCAAAAGAGACTTTGCTTGGGGCAAGGTGTGTACAATGCTGTCTTCAGATGATGTTTTATTAAGTTGTACACTTGAAATATGTATGGTTTTGTGAACCAAAGTCACCCAATAAATTCAAATAAATAAGATAAAATAAATAAAAGATACTATTTAAAAATAGGCCTTACTTTCCAGTACGCATAGGAGCACCCAGTATAGCAACGTGGCAAGATCACAAATCTCAGTTATTTGGGACTTTGGTTCCCTTCAGAAAAAAGGATAAGTTCCACTAAGTGTCAATTCTATTTCAGATCCCTCTATTTCCCCAAGCACAGTACTTACTAGACATACTAGAGGCCCGATGCACGAAATCCGTGCAAGGGGCTTGGCCCCCCCGTCGCTGCCATGGCTGCCTCTGCTTCGGCCCCGTCCAGAAGGTCGTCTGAAAGGACTTCCAGTCTAATAAGCATATTACGCTTTTATTATTATAGGTAATTAGTATTTAATAAATCCTCAAATGCCAAAATGTTCTAAAATTGTTTAAGCCTAAGGACTGAAAATTAAAGACTGGACATCAAGGAGAACTTTCTTCAAGACCCAACTCTGCCATAAAAAGGCAGGGCTTTTATTACAAGGTTATTCTCTGTGGTATGACTGCTCTGAGTCACACTGTGGATGAGCCTACCATGTCCATGAACATGGGATGCTACAATGTCCAGTAGCTCCTTGGACTGAAGAAGACTGAATGCTGCTTGGATGGGTCTGTAAAAATCACTCTTCTTCTGCTAGACATTTTCTATAAGCTTTCAGTCCTTTTCCTGAATAATCAGAGTTAAATTACGTCTGGCAATAGGATCTGGGTCTATGACTTTGACCACTTCTAAGACACATGTCTTAAGAGCTTATTAAGAGCTATATTTTCCTCAATACAAATTTCTTTGAGCTAATTCAGGGGTGGGCAAACTTTTTGACTCTAGGGCCACAATGGGTTCTTAAACTGGCCCGGAGGGCCGGAACAAAAGCATGGATGGAGTGTTTGTGTGAACTAATATAAATTCAAAGTAAACATCATTACATAAAAGGGTATGGTCTTTTTTTTTTTTAGTTTTATTCATTTCAAACGGGCCGGATCCAGCCCATGGGCCGTAGTTTGCCCACGGCTAGTGTAGAACATGGCAGGTGTTGGCAGCGGTGGTGGGATGGTGGAACAGGTGAGCGGGGGCATCAGACCAAGGCGGGGCGCTGGTTGCTGTCATCGGAGTGAGCCTCTGGTGGTTACTGAAAATTCTTTGCTCCTGCACACCGGGGTCCCGCCCGGCACTCGCACCCGCTGCTGGCGCCAGCCCCAATCGCTCCATGCCGTCAGTGGGTGTGAATGGGGCCAGCGCAGTCAGTGCATGGGAGCAGTAGTGCGAGTGGGGCTGCCAGCAGATAGGGGACTGGGGGTCGTGGTGGGAGGGGCCGGGCGGGGGCGCTCAGGATGGGCTGAGACCTGCCCCTGTGCCCACCGCAGCTTTGCAGCCCACAGTTCCTTTCAAGGTGCACGAATTCGTGCTCTGGGCCCCTAGTTAAATAATAAAAGAACATTCCCCCCCTCACCTTCCAGGACAGGGTTTGTCGGTTGGACTAGTTACTGTATGTGGGCTTGCCCTGGGTGCCCGCTGGAGGTTGAATCCCCAAACCCCAGGGCCAGAAGTCTTGAAGAATCATATACAAATGAAGGGGGCTATCAAAATGGGAAAAGCCGTGGAGGTCTGTGGTTCTCAACTCTGACAGCTCATTAGAATCACATCTCGGGAGTCTTGAAAAAATACCAAACTTGGGGCCCCCAGCTCAAGAACTGATTTAACTGCTCTGAGGTAAGGCCTAGATATTTTTTAAATGCTCCCAGGTGATTTTAACAGGCTGAGGGTTGAGAACCACTTAATTAAACAGTATCTACTATGACACCATTAACCTCATTACCATTCTTTATATTTGTAAATGTTAAAAAGGATTAGGCTTTCTTAACAGCCAATGCAGCCAGTTCCTAAGTCGATGAGGCGCCCTTTATATTAATGAAGATCTAAAATTTCTGCTAGATATGAGCCAGATAGCCTTTGTTTGGGTTGTGATTAATAGAGCTGCAGGATTCAACAATTAAGACTCAGTTCACTTAAATTATACCATAAAAGTGAAGTGCTGCCCAGCCGGTGTGGCTCAGTGGCTGAGCGTCTGAACTAAGAGGCCACCATTTGATTCCCAGTCAGGGAACATGCCCAGGGTTGCAGGCTCAGTCTCCAGTAGGGAGTGTCTAGGAGGCAGCCGATAGATGCATCTCTCTCATTGATGTTTCTATCTCTCTCTCTCCCTCTCTCTCTCTAAAATCAGTAAAAACATATTTAAAAGAAAGTGAAGTGCTATTTTTGGACTGAATTTGGCTAGACTCTGCTCTATGTTTTCTTTGGGTGTCACTAAAGATATCTCTTTTTACTACTTAGGAGGTGAAAGAAACTTCAAAGTGCATATAAGACCATAAATATATGACCTATCTCCTCAGAATGTATATACCCTCTTCTCTCTGATCATGAATACACTAGTGGATACAAGCTTCAACAACCATTTTATGGATTTAACACAGGACGTTTGGTTTGCTATTTCATACTGGTAGTGTGTCCAAAAAATACCTGAGCTGAAAGAAAACCACTGACAGCAAGAACTTACCCATCTCACATTCTAAGTCAGGGAACAAAAACAAAACAAACCCAACAATTAATTGAGAATAAATAACATTTTATTTAAAGAATAAAGAAACAGTCCATCACATCCTCTAAACTGCTTTTTAAAACATCCATTAAATAACTTTTTAAATTCTTAATTTTCCTTTTCTAGTTACAAAGTTCCCAAACAAAATACAACCCTCAACAAATCTTTGAGAAAGCATGACTAGAAAACAGCAACGGGTGTCATGGAGATGACGTGGTCTACTGGAATACAGTACCATATATCTTCGGAACACAGACACAGGTGATGCTCACAAACATTTTGGCTTAAGGGATCAGTTCCACAGACTGTCTAACATGCATGATGCAGAGGAACAGGAATAAAAGCCAAGATCCATTAATGGTTTTCTAGTAATAAAGGCAAAATATACAGTTTACGTAATTCACTGTGACTACTACATTTCAAAGTGACTACTCTAATGGTTTTTCCATTAGGATTTCAATAGCCAAAAAAGTACCTTAGAAAATAAGTTGACTCAAGCTTCCTAAGATGGAAGCACACCGTATCTGTGAGCTTTCTGGGGCCTTGGGTGTTTTCAAGTGGAAAGAACTCAGGCAGGAAGAGAAAGGAGAAGTGTAAGAGGAGTCACTTGATTCTGATTGGATTAGGTTAGCTATGGATGCTCCACGACTCCTTACGTGTGTGTGTGTGTGTGTGTGTGTGTGTACATTCCTATGGCAGGAATACATCCTTTGTCAGTCCTCATGACTGAAATGAATCATCGGGGTTAAATTCAGACCTGATGTAACTGTGAATGGGAAAACAGAGACCAAAATATATGCTCATTTTGAGGGTCCATATCTACCTGTTATTCTAACATTGATTCATTTCACTGTAAGGCCACTGACATGCTAGCATGGAACATTTCTTCATTGGGGTCTGGAACTGTACGATGGCGTTGTCTGAACTGCTTAAGCCACAAAGGAATACAGGAACGCCTTTGCTATTTCTCTGTGCACTGCCAAGTCATTTTTTTCCCCACTAGCTTCAATCATAGACACAAGAACCAGAGTTCCCTTTGGCTACTCTTGCCTGTGCCAAAATAAATTTCCCTGGAATCTGCCTGCAGTAAGCAGTTAGGATATTTCTTGAATTAATTTTTTTCCAGGTATTTTTTTTAACTGCATACCATCTGGAGGAAGATTTTGCCATTGTATATTATCCTTTTAAGAAAAAATAAAGTAGTGAGGCAGGAAGGAAATGTGAACTTTTAAAAAACAAATTAACTACTTACTTGGAAAAATATTTTTAGCATTTCCCTTGGAATAAAAAAAAACCTGCTACTACTTTTTTTTAGGGTCTCTAAAATAAACTCTTCATAAGTATTCATTTATCCTATCCTCCATCCTGGGAAAGATTCAAGTATTTTGCTTATTTTATAGATAAAGAAACAGAGACCCTAGAGTTATAGGAAATTGGAAAACATGTCTGAAATTCACAGGAATTATTAAAATCCGAATGCTATTAAATATTTTACAGATTTTTATCTTGACAGGGAGGTAATGAAGAGAGAAGGGTCTACCAAGAAACTTAGGGCTAAGGATTGAAAAAAGCAAGTGAAAATTAATCAGAAAAGAAGATAAGGTATCTCTGAAATCAAAATACTGAAAAAATAATATTTAATTTATCAATGTGCATTAAAAATATAGTTGCATTCAAATTATGTCATTTGAATTGCAGGGTTTTAACTCTCCTTAAAATACAGAGTAAAACCATTTATACTGTGCACACATACAAATTTAGTAATCTTTTGTGTAACTGACTATGGTAATGACTTCTAGAGCCAATACTAGTATATAGATCTCTGGATTCTTAAACCACTAACTGTGGGACAATGACAAGAACCTGCCTCTAGTTTGCAGATAACTCACTGAATCTGTGAAGAAATATCAGATCCCTTGGAATTTTGGATCATCGAGCAATTCCCTTTTGCCATATAAAAATAATTCATGTTTCTTGTGGTTATTAGAGCACCTCGTATTGTGACAAAACTGTATTTGTGTCTCCATTAATTTCCAATGTAAACTGGTCTCAAAAGTCTCACTTTTTAAAGTGTCTCTGTTTTCAGTTAGGAAGCAGAATAAATTTTAATCTTAGATTGCTAAAGGACATTCACTGAGAAGTCTATTGAATCTACTGGATATTTTAGGAAGACCAAAACCCAGTTATCTTTCTGTTGCTCTAGAGATATTTAAGTAGTTTATAATTTATGTAGTAATTTATACAATTTTAAAGATAATTTTTTAAAATCCTTTTTAAAGTCTCAAATATTTTTATACAGTAAAAAATCTATTATAATCAAAAAGTAATTTTTAGACTTGAACAATATAACTGTCTCCTGCATTTTAAAGAAACATGTACATTTATTTCAATTCAGCCTTAAAATATTTTCAAGTAATGTTAAAATATTTTAATTTTTATTATTAGGGAAACATTTTCTATTCACTTATATGTTAAATCTTCTGGCAAATTATTTTTTTTAGTGTTTATGCGCCTCTATAGTACAGACGACATTTCCTTTGTGCTTACCTTTATGGCACAATTCTCAGAGGATTGAAAAGTGTATTCTTTCTCTACTTCTTGCAATTTCAAGGCTATCATTGCTCTTTGGAGTTTGACGTGGCCATTGTTTACATATTAACAAAAGGCAGTGTGGTTATGGTTCTATTATACCAAGTATTCTAACTAATATATAATTAGACAGAATAAGAGGCAAACATATTTTTAAACAAATATGCACATTTTTGCACCGCACAGATTTTTTTAAAACATAGTATTAGCAACTTTCTTTTAGCATGTTGATGACCACTGCATTGTCAAAGTTTAGAAGCTGCTTGGCATTCTTCAAGCAAAGCTTTAGTAATTAACTTTCTGAAATATTGATCCACTGAAGAAAAAACAATTAGTGGTGTAAAAGACTTCAACAAACTCTACTGCAATCTAAGTAACTGTACATCTTACTGGTAAGGCACAATGATTTTCAACTCAACCATCATCAGAAATACTTTGAGGCCAGGTTAACCAAGGACCCTCTAAGGGACCGTGAATAAAAGTCATTATAAGTAACTTTGTCTTTAAGTTAACGACCAACTTATAGTCCACATACAAACCGACTCAGGCTTCACAACATGAACCGAATAACATGTTGCAATCAGAGGAGTACACTGCAGGTGTGCATTCTGTTGCCACTCCAACATTTTGGCACAGTTTGCTATTAGCAAACCCATAGTTCTAGAGCATCGGATCTCAGCATTGTTCCTCAATACATGATCTCAGCTTGGAAGGTACTTTGAGAGTGTGGGTAGGAGGAGGTCCGGAGGAAGCTGTGATCAACAAGGACAATATGGGTGCCTGACCCAGTCAGTTTTCTAGAACCTCCCCTCACAGCCTGTTTTTTGTTTTGTTTTTTGTACTTTGTCAGCAATTCTATCAATTAGTTGCTGATGGGAGTAAGAAAGCAACTGCTTTTAGAAATGCAGCACCTTTGAGCAGTTAAAGAACTCTCAGGCATTCAGAATTTGTTCAATTGGACTGCTCTCTCTAAACATCAAGCCAAGATGTGTGGAACTGGAGTTAGGTCATTTTGGATCATGAAGCATGCTGACATGCTGACAGCGAAGGGGTGAGATGGGAAGGGTTAGAGAAGGGGGTTATAGAACATGGGATATGGGGCATCTGAGGAGAAAAACACAGGATGGGGATAAATACAGATAGGACCATAGACATTCTTTAGCTTTGACACATCATAGACACAAAAAAGGGAGGAGGACGTCTTTCTTCTCCTCTTATTGGCTGTGTTACCTGGATCCCTATTGTTGGATCATCACCCAATCAGGCGTAGTAGATTTTGTAACTCAGTCATGAGTTAAATGGGAGTTATTGGGTTTACTTGGGAATATAGTATTGGGTGATATGTGTGTAAGAAAATTTGTTCTGAGTTTTAAACAACCAACTCACAAGTGAACATTTAGAAGGCAGCCCATGTTTCATTTGAGGATTTTCCAGGTTAACCCATCCTTACAAAGTCAGCTTGTGATTCCTCTGGGAGTTACTCTCCGTGGCCTGTGTGACTCAGAGCGACAGCGCTACCACGTCTGGTCTCTTGACCATTTAATTTCTCATTGGCTGCCTACAAAAGTTAAGAAAGGAATAAAAAGAGAAGAATGCACTGAAACCAGTTCCACTATTTGGCAATTCTAATTAAAACCTCACTTTGGTGAAGGGCACTATGTTTCAAAAAGACGGTGTGGTTTTAATGGTCCATTTTCTTTCTCCACTTTCTAACCAATCTCCATTTCTATGACTGCGTTATAAAAAGCCCTTCGGTTCTTTGGAGAGAAAGGTGCTTATGGGATCAGCACAGCTTTTTGAAACAAAGGGCTAGATGAATTGCACCAACTTTTGCTGGTCCATTTTTGCACGTTTTTGAGGTTCTTCTGGGGTTTCATGAATGACACATGTCTAATGAACATTGGACAAAACAGTAGGGTCTAATGAGGCCAAAGTGCATGTTTATTTCTACTTCCCAGGCAGGCACTGCATGGGCAACAAGGGGGAGTACGATCTTCACCGATGCCAACCAGACGGCTTTATACCATCTGCATCCCTTTGGACCTTTCTGGATAAGTTCTGAAGTGACTTTTCTGAACCTTTGCTTTTTATTGGAATCACCTGGGAAGTTTTTAAAATACTGATGCCCCCAAACAAAGAATTATCCAGTCCAAAATGTCAATAATGCTGACCTTGAGAAACCCTGCTTTACCATCATCCAATAGCTCAATTTCAAATTTGGGGGGGCTTTTATATTTTAGGTTAGACAGTGCCATCTAATGGCCAAATATAAATTTGTCCCAGTTCTCAAACACCAAAAGGCAACAGATTTAAAAAAGTATTCAGAAAGCTAGGACAAATAGAGATGAAAAATCTTCTCCCATGGGAGAATTGTCTAGGGTTTACAGAAATGTGATGGTCGGGGGGTGCTGGGTGTACAACTGTGAAGGAGCAATCCTGGAGTTAGAAAGTTCTCTTTGGTTATAGGAGATTTCATAATAGAAGCCAGTAGGGAAATAGAACGTCCTGCAGGATGCATTCTACATGAAATACATGCTATTTTATTACAGTTGCCCATATTGTTAGCATTGTTCCTGAATACATGAAAAAGGAAACAAAATCTAATAATTCTGCTAAATAATTGACCGAAACCTTGATTTTAGAGTCATGAAAAATATAGGATGAAGAGAACGAGAAACTTCTATTCAATAAAGAATATATATATATATATAGCCCCAAGAAGCAGCACTCTACATGCCTTATATCTTACCTACTCTACTAGATTGTAAGCTCCTTGAGGCCAGGAACTGTGTCCTATTCATATCTCTGTATCTCTCACAGTCTCCAGCATAGCATCTTATATATACACAAATGACTTTTTGAGTGAATGAATTTATTTTTATACTGAAAATCCTTGCCTTGAAGTGAAGAAAATGTCAAGCCTTTTTACGCAATTACTATTTGTTCACTTGAGTAATTTGCCTGCTGAGGGTGCCCAGCTCAGGGAACACCAGAGACTTGGGCACAGGGGATTGGTAACAGATGCTTCCCGTTCATATAGCTGGGGAGCAAACTGTGCTGTGATGAGCAGTCCCAGGGCAATTTTTGGGCTGGTGTGTGAATGGTAGATTTCTCTATCAATGTAAGATTCATTCACCCAAAAAATATCTGTTGACTGTCTACTTGTGCTAAGCACTCTTCTAGGCACTGGGGATATTGCAGTGAACTTGTCTAAAATTCCCTTAAGTTGAAAGGCGGGGTTTGAATTGGTGGGTTAGAATACAGAGGCAAATTCCCCTCCCCTTCTACTTTCCCAGGTAGCGTAATATTTTATATATAGAAAATGCAATTTGGTTAATGATGTCCTAGCGGTTCACAACTATTAATGACCTCTCCTTTCACACCCACTGCTCTGCAGGGGCAAGTGAAGAACACTCTCCCATTACTTCCTCCCCTTGTTTGCATCTCTTTCTTCCTCACTCCCTCATACACTTCCAGACTTTTGGGGTGAGGGAAGGAGTGGGAGTGTCAGTATATTTATGGGCAGACAAAGATGACTCTTGCATAGTTTGCAAGTGGCCATTGAAGCTAGTAGTTTAAAAAGTGTCCCCACAGAATATTTCTTACTGGCTGGTTTATTAGCAAACCCATAGTTCTAGAGCATCGGTTCTCAACCTGTGGGTCACGACCCCTTTAGCGGTCGAACAACCCTTTCACAGGGGTTGCCTAAGACCATCCTGCAAATCAGATATTTACATTACGATTCCTAACAGTAGCAACATTACAGTTATGAAGTAGCAATGAAAATAATTTTATGGTTGGGTCACAACATGAGGAACTGTATTTAAAGGGCCAGAAGGTTGAGAACCACTGTTCTAGAGTCTAGGGATATATAAATTCCACTCACCATTGTATCCAAAAGAAAATGGTGCAGACAGGTGGGTGGAGCCCTGTTTTGGCTATAGAATAAGTGCACTTGTGCAATATCGAGTGTCTCAGTGATTTTGTATCTCAAGCACATTTTGGCACCTTATTTTGTGGCTCAGTACACCCAGGATAAGCAAAAATGCTTCTCCACATGTGTGAGTTGCATGGCACGATCTCCTAATGCTAAGTAGAAGCTGACTTAATGAAGCCACCGAAACTAAAGCTAGCTATGGATGTAATCAATGAAAGGTGATGGAGACCTCCCATCTTTTTCCTTTTTATTATTTGGTGAGTTAGTGATACCTAAGGTCACTACTGTTTAACTCTTCTCAGCCCAAGCATATATGGCCCCTAATTGCTCCTAGTAGGGTCTAAACATCCCTAACCCAGCATGGGGCAGGGGAGCATGCTAGCTTTCCCCCAAAGCGGTGGGTGGCAGCGGCATGACATCTTTGGTTCATCTGTTCTTGTCTTCTCACATTTTTGTTGGAATCTTTAAAAGGCACAGCCCCACAGCTCTTCCCCAGCGGAGACTGCAAGAGTCCGCAGTGGATTTACACAAAGCACTCCTGGCCACAGGCCCAGCAGTGTGGGAACTTACTCAGATCCAGTTGCTTGGGAAACACTGGTTCTGGCTTACCCTCCTTCCCTCTCCACAGTCTGCCCCCTTACACAGCAGGCACCCAGACCTCCTTAAAGTTCATCACTCTCCACCACACTGCGAGAAGAGCACGAATACACCATTGTGCTTTCCATGGAGGAGAAGGCAGAGAAAATGTCAAGTCCTTTACTGGTGAGAGATCCATAGCGACTGCCACTGGGCCGGATGGACATGGGCGGTGGGATCTGCTGGTGCCACTGAGCTGGAAAATGAACCGAATAACATGTTGCAATCAGAGGAGTACACTGCAGGTGTGCATTCTGTTGCCACTCCAACACTTTCTGTGGGGTCTTGGTAAAGCTTTAACATATATCTGAGTCTGCAATAACTCATTTGTAAAAGAAAACAATGAAATCTCTCCTTCCCTGCCAGGAGTAGGGAAACTGGGCTAGTGATCTCTTAAACCCCTAATTGCAAAACCTGTGATTCTAATCCAGTAAGATTGGGACTATAAGAAGGAAGCGTGGGCGCCTAGGTGATTTATCAAAATTACCCCTCTCACCGACCTAGAATGGGGCCTGCGAGGGACAGTGTAGAGAGGGTTGTAGGCTCTCAGAAGGTGGAGACAAGAAACCTGTGGGAATGGAAGCCAAAAGATGGGTCCCGACCTCTGAGAAGGACCCACCCCATGCTCTTATCACCCTAATCAGCCATGAGTTATAGCAAGAAGACTGGCCCATGGCTTGAATGAACTATCCATCCAAACTGCCCAGTCTCTACTGTTGTCTCTGATTCAGAAACTGCCACACAGTCTTCTGATTAGGTTTCCAGAGGCTTTGATGTGGAGAAGGGGGGAGTATCAGGTGAGGAATCATGAGGCTCTGGGTTCTAGAAAGGTATCCAGCATTCCCATTTGTAAATTGGTCCTTTGTTCATTTCATTGTTTTAAATCAGTCTTTCAGAGTTTAAATACTTCTGAGTGAATAAGATCAAACTTCGGAAGCTACAAAACCCAGGACAAAACTTACAGCGATTCCACTGAAGAGCCAGCGCTTGGGAGGCCATAGTAAAGAGCTAGTCAAGCCTCCCCCCAGCCCGCCATCCCTTAGCCTCTCCCTGCTCTCTCTGACATCGTACCCAGACTCCTATAACTGCTATTAGAAGCCCTCCTTCCCACGAGAGAGAGAAGAGCCTACCCTCCCCATTCCTCAGCCAGGCAGGAAGTGGGGTGAGGGACATAGGAGATGGATTTCAGCTCAAGTCCGTCATCCCCTCCTCCACCCACAAGTCCCAAGTAAGGACATAGCGCCTCCTATTGGTGCTGTAGAATCAGGACAGGAACAAGGAAGAGGTGAGACAGGACAAACTGAACTGGGAACTCTGCCACTGAGGGCAGGGTTGGGGTGAGTCATCAGTTTCAGGGTTTATTGGTATTGAGTTGGAGACCTAGTTCCTTCAGACAGGTGAAACTTGTGAAATAGTTAAGGAACTTAGCCTAGATTAACAAACATATCACTGTCCTCTCTCCACTGACTTTCCCTGGGGAAAGTACAGTAGAGTCAGCTTCTTTCAGAGTTGAGTTTCTTTTCGAGCCTAAGAATAAGGGAAAATAATCAGAAAGCTATATATTCCCTCTAAATATTAGACCTAGGGAAATGGCAGGCCAAGTCTCCTCCTGTATTGCCCTAAAAAAAAAGGGGGGGGGTATCTGGTGTACACCTATGAATAAATAGCAGGGACCTCAGATTCTAGACAATTACTTTTTTTTTTTTGGTTAATCCTCACCCGAGGATATTTTTTCCATTGACATATAGACAGAGTGGAAGGAAGGAAGGGCAGGAAATAAAGAGAGAGAAACATCAATGTGAGACACATCAATTGGTTGCCTCCCACACACACCCTGACCAGGGCCAGGATTGAACCTGTAACCCAGGTACATGCCCTTGACCAGGAATCGAAGCCTTGACCCTTCAGTGCATGGGTCAACACTCTAACCACTGAGCTACACCGACGGGGGCGGGGGAGATTTTAAAAGTTGCTATTACATACAGATGTTCAACCGATGCCAGTACACCTACCATATATATCCAGCCTAGCAGTGCACGACACGATTCCGGCTTCGTTCTTTGCTGATAGTGTGTACCATCCGGCGTCTGATTTCTTGGCTGGCTGAATGAGGAGGCAGACATACCCCGTCGTGTCCTGGTGCATACTGGAGAAAAGAAAGAATATATCCATATTGTATCGGGGGGCAGAGACGGCTTGTCAAGGTTTGGGCTCAGGGAAACTCTGGGGACAAATGCAGTGGTGCGGTGTTCCCAGGTGGAGGAAAGGGGAACTCGGCTTAAAGCAATCACCAAAGGCGAACGTGAGGTAGAAAGAAGTCACAAAAGAGCCACAATTAACCTAGTGAGGCTGTGATGAGGGCTGAGACCCGGTCTTGTTCTCCCGATTGCCTCAACTCCCCACCAGGGCAGCCCCACTTGTCACAGCCAAAGTCCAGAAAAATCTCTGTTCCAAACCAGGATGGACATTTCAATAAGAACTTTGTTAGGAAGTGATGGGAAAGCTTGGTCCCAAGCCCAGAGGAATTGTTAGCGTGGAGGGAGTATTTCTTAATGTAACCAACTGGGCATGTGCAGCATTTAGCTCAATACAGTTCAGGAGCAAACGGCATGTTCTTCCTTCTGTTTCCTCTACATCCGTAGTTCTCCCCCTTGCCTGAAGACTGCAATCCCGGATCATTCCACCAGGATTTCAGGTTGGGTTGAACCTGTTGCCTTCATTTAGACCAGTGGCTCCCAACGTGGGGCACACACCCCAGAGGGGGGCAATTTGATTTTTAAGGGGAGCAATTCGAGAATGAGTTATTAACAGTGAATTTTTGCATTTCTTATGGTTCTAGGGGCCTCATACAGAGTATATAAATATATATTGTGACATATTTGTGCATTTCAGTTTTCTATTATCTGTTTTGAAACTTTATTTGCTATTTTTCATATCACTTCATATTCTTCTTCTTTTTTTTTTTAACAATTTCTTAGTGCTTTCTTCCTCAGTACTTCAACTGTTCTTTCGTTCTTCTATCTTTCTCTTTCATGGATGCCATGTTTAGAAGCTAGTTAGACCAAGGTAATGGCCTTTTAGGCTTCCTCCACATGAATAGCTGTTCACTTTTTGAATAATAAGAATTATATGTCACAGGGGAGGGGGACATCAGGATTTTAGAGATGCTTAGGTGGGGCATGGCCAAAAAAAGGTTGGGAACCACTGATTTAGACTGAAGTGTGAACTGGAGAATATTCTCAGTTCTTGCTTAAGTTTTGCCAGAGAAAAATCCTGACCTATATATACATAGACTTCTCGGATGCCCAAATTCTTTAAAACCTGACAGCTACAACAGTCTCTGGCACAAATTCCCTTTACTGTGAAGAAATAATTCTCAGTAGGAATTTCTGTACACTAGCTGCCTTTGTTTGCTTGCCCCCTTGTGGCATAAAACCAAAATAGCAAAGAAATAAAGTTGGTTAGGGGAAATCAAGCAAGGCACCCACTGTAAGAAACTTGATCCTTCAAGTTGCTTTAAAAACAACCATGTGGTGATGGATAGAGAAGTTGTTTAACTGCCTTAATGTTTTGTTTTGCTTTATTTTATTTTAGCTTATTATCATCACAGAGGTTTTCTGGGTACTAGTATATGACTAAAGACACATGACAGAAACTATGCTTAGTCTTCATAAATTCCTTGTTCATTTTTGTTTGTAATTTTTAAAATTTTTGTGTTTGTTGTTAATTGAGAGTGGAAGGGAGAGGGAGAGACAGAGAGAGAAACATCGATGTGAGAGAGACACATAAACTGGTTGCTCTCACACGCACCCCAACCAGGGCTGGGGATCAACCCTGCAACCAAGGTACCTGCCCTTGACCAGAACCAAACCAAGACCCTTCAGAACCTGGGCCGATGCCCTATCCACTGAGCCAAACTGGCTAAGGCCATTTGTAATTTTTAAAATCTTCACCTAAGAATATGTTTTATTGATTTCAGAGAGAGAAGAAGGGTGGGGAGAGGGAGAGAGAAATATTGATGTAAGAGAGAGACATCGATTCATTTCCTCCCATGTGTGCACCAAACCTGCAACCTAGGTATGTACCATGCCCGGGAATTGAACCTGCAACCTTTCAGTGCATAGGAAGATACTCTAACCAACTGAGCCGCCCAGCCAGGGCTGCTTTTCATTTTTATAGGAGTTTATTTGAGCCAAACTGACGACATATGGGAAGCAAGATCTCAAGTGCTCCTCCTTATACATTTTTTTCTGTATATATTTTATTGTTGATAGTATTACAGATGTCTCCTGTTTACCCCCCTTTACACCCGTCCTCCCACTCCCTCCCCCCTCCCATGTTTTCACAGTTTAAAATGGTGGGACGTTCATACAATAGACTACCCCCCAGCAACAATGCGGAATAAATTCTTGATATGCACAATAACATGGACAAAACTCAAATGCATTAATCTCAGCAAAAGAAGCCAGATTCGAAAGGCTACAGACGGATTTGGGTGTCCCTTTGCATGTGGGGTCCATACCTGATTCTCTCTCTGGTGCAAGGAATGGTCTCATTGTCCTTCTTCCAGTAGAACACGGGCGGCGGCATGCCTATCACCCGGCACTCCAGCCGCACCAGGTGGCCCTCGGGAACCCCGCTGTTCTGCAGTTTCTCCAGGATCACAGGTGCTTTCTTCACCTCTTTGGCTGAACAAGAGAAGGACCATTCTTGGTTAAATAGTAAGTGCCTGGGGGTTCATTTCTCAAACTCATTACAGTTCTGGAATTTAGCAGAGTGGATCCCCCACCCTCTTAGCTCCTCTTCAGACCACTTCTCACTCCTCCAAGTGGGAGTCACTGCCTTGACAAAAGCTCCAGAAAGGATTAAAAAAGAAATGAGGAACTGTCACTGCACATTCTATAAGAGGCAACACTCAAGGGTCTGGATCGCACACAGAGGATGCAACTGGTAGGTGTGCAATTTAAGGAGTTTCCTTTTTTGCTCAGCAGTAAAATTTGAGAAACAATATATTTTATGTACTACACATATCCCCCTTTTTTTGAGGCTTTGTATTGCTCTTTAATTATTTTTTTATCCTTTTTCTTATTTATAGGAGTTTGTTTTGTAAAAGATATATTAATTTTCCTGAACTTTTTATTTGGAAGAAGTTTATAGCTATAAAAAAGTTGAAAGAAGTATATACTATTTTTAAAAAATACACAAATTATACTTCCCAAGGAGGTTTTTTTTGAGGGGGGGGCAGAATCAATTAAGACAAATATATCACAGATCTTGGGGTTCCAGAGTCACTATTTAAGCAAAAGAGTGGGGAAAAGTAAAAGTTGGCAATCAATATATCATTGCAGAATAAACTTGTTCTACTCTGTCGGTAAGAAGAAATCACGAGTGAGAGAAAGGAAAAGATATGTGGGGGAACTAGCACTGGCTTGGAGAGAGGATTAGCATGCTGAAGACACCCCGATTTCCTATAGGGGCCACACCTGGGAGAAAGCCCAGCACTCAAACTTGTACGTTCTGAAATTTAATTCTGGCTGGACTACTACCCCGAAGGGCTGGTACCACGTAGGTGACGATGACTTGTCCTTTTTTGCAGGCATTCATTTTGTTCACATCATCTTATAAGGCAAAAGTTCATTGCCTAGTTATGGACTCAACATTTGTTGGGCACCTTCCATGTTGCAGGCAGAGTCAGACACCCGAGATCCACAGAAGAACAGATCAGAATCTCTGACCTTAGGAGCTCATAGTCTCTTCAGGGGGCATAGGAGTAAACTGCTACAGAGTAAGTGCTCTGAGAGTGTCTCCTTGCCTAAGTACTATGGAAACAGAGGAGAATGTGCCTAGTGGGGCCTCTGTGCCTTGGGAGTGACATTTTAATTAAGCCTTAGGGCAGTGGTTCTCAACCTTCTGGCCCTTTAAATACAGTTCCTCATGTTGTGACCCAACCATAACATTATTTTCGTTGCTACTTCATAACTGTAATGTTGCTACTTTATGAATCATAATGTAAATATCTGATATGCAGGATGGTCTTAGGCGACCCCTGTGAAAGGGTCGTTTGACCGCCAAAGGGGTCGCGACCCACAGGTTGAGAATCGCTGCCTTAGGGAATGAGTAAGAGGTTGCTAGGAAGAGAAGGACAGGTAAAGGTATGAAAGCTTGGAGAGTGGGGTGGGGAAGAGCCTTTTGTGTTCCGGGAGTGATGAACTGTAGGATAAGTGACTTGAATTTAGTAATGCTCAGTTAATTAATTGGATAATTAATTAATTGATTAATTAACTATTAAAATGACTCTCGTTTATTGCATGCATAATAGGCACACCGCACCCTATTATATTTTTAGCTTACTGACATGTCTTTGAAAACAATGTACAAAATATGGCCCCTATTACAGTGAAGGGGAAACTGAGATTAGACTTGGTGGGGAAAAGGACTAAAGAATTCTGTCAGAGGCTCTGTATATTTGGGCAATGACGTTGGAAGGAGTCACGTTTAAGGGTCCCAGCAGCAAACCTTACCTACTACAGTGAGCTCCAGACTGAAGGAATTCTGTCCGGTTTTGTTGGTAGCAACACACGTGTAGGTCCCCGCATCACGTTGAGTGAGAGGGTCAATGAGCAGAGAGTGGACTCCAGTCTCCCTGACCAGCATCTTGTGGGAGGCATCTGGTAGCACAGGTTGGCCATTGAGCAGCCACGTCAGATCTGGGGGTGGTAAGCCACTCACCTGAAAAAAACAGGACAGCTGAGGCAAATGAGAGACTGGGGACAGGCAGATTGATTTGGCTGAATTCTTCATCCTTATCTGGCACCAAATAGTGAGAGAAAACATGGAGTAGTGAAGAGACATTGGGATCTGGATGGATGGCCACATGAATTTAAGTTGTATAGTATTTCAGGTCATAATCTCTATATATAAAAGCCTAAGTGACTGGCCGACCAGCAGACCCACTGATAGCTATGATGCACAATGACCACCAGGGGGCAGACGCTCAACGTAGGAGCTACCAAATGACAGCGACTTTGCAGAGTGTCCTCTCGCACTCCGGGATCCCTTGGGGGATGTCCGACTGCCAGTTTCAGCCTGATCCCTGCAGGCCAGGCCAAGGGATCTCACCAGTGCATGAATCCGTGCACCGGGCCTCTAGTTATAGCATAAATAAGAATGAAGAAGCTAAATAGATAAAGCAGGCCTGCAGTGTCAGTTTCAGAGATGACACCTTGCTCACATACCTACTAAGTGAGAGGAGCCAAGTGAAAGGCAGACATTAAACCAGTGTTCCCAAACCTTACTGTGTATTATAATCACGTGGGGAGCATTTGAAAATGCTGATGCCCACTATTTAACACAGTAATGTTAAATCAGACTCTCTGGGGATAGGACCCAGGCATGGGTATCTGTTCGGGTTTAGGGTGAAAGAAGTAATAGCCAATCTCAAATATTCTTTAGGCCTTCATTGGGAAAGCAAGAATCACCAAGAGAAATGGACTTTATGAATGCTTACCCACAAGCCTTTACTAATTTGCATATTAATTTTCCATCGTACTCAGCATCTTTGTAGAGGCAGACGGGGTGATTAAGTTTCTCTTCATACTGAGAGATATCCAGGCTGCCTAACTGAACCTTGTCTCTGATCACAGAATTAGAATGTGGAATAGCTACAGGTGATGAATGTTGACTAGCAAGAGAAACTAGCATCTGTTTTCATAATTGCTTTGGAGCCATCTTTTCATGATTATAATTTTTATTTTTTAAATATATTTTTATTGATTTCAGAGAGGAAAGGAGGAGGAGGAGGAGGAGGGAAACATCAATGGGGAGAGAGAATCATTGATTGGCTGCCTCCTGTATGCCCCACACTGGGGATCGAGCCTGCAACCCGGGCATGTGACCTGACCGAGAATCAAACTGTGACCTCTTGGTTTATAGGTCGACATTCAACCACTGAGCCATGCTGGTCGGGCCATGCTTATAATTTTTAAAAGGCTCTATCTCACAGCAATTTGCTCCAAGGATGGAAAAGTCACACTTTTGGCTTCATAGTAATAAAGACTTTCCAGGCACCACAAGGAAAATGGAATTATGACACCTCTTTGGTTGTCTTTTACAAACACAGCATTAACTCGATATGATACCATTATGAAGATATAACAATTTAAGCCCTAGCCAGTTTGGCTCAGTGGATAGAGCGTCAGCCTACGAACTGAAGGGTCCCGGTTCGATTCCAGTCAATGACATTACCTGGGTTGCAGGTTTCTCAGCCCAGACCCTGTTTGGGGCTCATGTAGGAAGCAACCAACTGATGTGTTTCTCTCACATTGATATTTCTCTCTGTCTTTCCCTCTTTCTCCCACTCTCTTTAAAAATCAATGGAAAAATATCCTCAGGTGAAGCTTAAAAAAAAAGATATAACAATTTAAAAATTTCATGAAATACTTTTGTCTGGTATTAAACACTGAGCATTGTGGGTGGGTGGGGGGAAGTGATCTCTCTCGCTTCCCCAGTCCCCTCTTCCTTGAAAAAAACCAACCAACAAACAAAAAACACCACACAAAATAAATACAAACAAAAATAAGTGCAAACAAACAAACAATTGCAAAATGTGAACCGATCCGGAACCAAGGATGGGTGCTAGGGTCTACCTTACAGTCGAGCCGACAGAGGCGCCCCTCATGAGCTACCATATCCCCAGGAGCCTGCAGGAAATGTGGTCGGAAAAAGCGTTCCTGTAGGGGCTCCTTGTCTCTTTCTTGCACTCGGGACCTTCCTCTGTAACAACAAAGGTATTCAGGCATTAAATACAGAAACCAGTTAACAAATTGATGACAGTAGGCATGCAGGCATGACTATAGGACCTGGAGAACACTTTTTTTTTTTTTTTGCAGGGCGGTAAGGGAGGGAAAGGGTGTTGCTGGACCATAAACAAATAATAAATATAAATAGTGGTGTGACCCTCATGTAAAAAAACAACGTGGTAAGTATCTCATACACTGTAGGATTATCTTGTAAGATCTGTAATCAAATAAACAGGCTTTAGCTTCTTTCTCTCTGAAGTCATTCTGGGTTAAGTGGCTCAGCTCTTCTTGGGTTTGACCAGTTGTTCAAAAGTCTCAAAATAAACAAATATATCAGTATTCAAGTTGAACCTCAGATGAGATCCAAAAGAGAAGTCCTGTTTATTGCCCAGAACAAGGCAGCTGCAATCCCTGTGTCTCTGAGTAATAAAATTTGACCTGCCTATAAATTATGGCAGACCATTAAAGATTATCATGAATATACTGGTTCAGACTGACCAACAGTAACAGCTGTTCTTGAAAAAGAAGAAGAAGAAGAAGAAGAAGAAGAAGAAGGAGAAGGAGGAGGAGGAGGAGGAGGAGGAGGAAGAGGAGGAGGGGAGGAATAGCACAATGGTGGTGAAATACTGTATTTGAAACATGAGTCACTGTTTTTGTTTCTTTGGTAAGTCACATTTAATTCATCCATGTCAGTAACTATGGAATGCTTTGCTAAGATTTTATGGTCTCTGTAAGACTCAAGGAAAAGCCATGCTTCTTCCTCTTAGTGGTTAGTAAAATCAGAGAAGAAGAAAGCCAAGTGGTTTATTGGAGAAAATTGGTATATTGGAGACAACAACAACAATATTCAATCTATATGTATATAATCATTAACAGTTTTTACTTTATTAAAGAAAAATGGTAATTTAATCTAAAGAGTCTGATTTATATGTACACAGGTGCCACTGATGGTTACAAATATCAAAGTATCAAAAGTGTGCTGTAGACCAGTACTTCTCAAATTTAGTGTGCTTATGAGTCACCTGGGGATAGTATTAAAATGTAATTCTGGGGTGGGGTGTGGGATTCTGCATTTGCAACAAGCTCCCAGGTGACACTGATGCTACAGGTGGAGGATTACACATTAAGTAACGGTGGCTGCTTGGGAGGGGCTAGAGAAGGAAGATTCATATTGTCTTTACCTGTGAGACTGACCAGTAGATGTTAGTCGACTGCGAATAGGCAAACTTTGTACCATTAAGTGGCCAGAGCAGCTGATTCTCCCCTAAGAAAATGAACAAGGTTAAAATAAGGATTCTACATTTTTTTTTCAAACTATATAAACTTTTCTGGACATGAACATTATGAACCTAACTATTATGTTTTCTTTGGGGGGATAAAAATATAATATGACTCCTTAAATCATTGTTCATATTCCAGGGGGAGGGATTTTTAAGAACATTTTGATGACTTCCATTTTTAAGTTGAGAAACAAACAGAGCACAAATAAAAAAAAATGAATTCTTGTGCATTTAACATTATCTGCAGCCACACACAGAGATCATGGCCAACTGTTCTTATACTTCCCTCATTAAAGATTACCTTCAAAACTAATATTTTAATATAAAGAGTGGGTGAGAGTAGAAATTCCTATCCTAATGGTAGTTGAACATATTTATTCAGCCATATCTTTTAGGAAAAGTTTAAGTTAATCTTATTCAGAAAAGAAAAGCAAAATATTATGGCCTTCTAACTTTTACCCCCCAAAAAAGGAGATTATGAGTTTGAGAGATATTCACAAGACTTTGTGAAGTAATTTGCTTTTTCTCTAAATAACAAAAACAACAAATTCTTTGATAGATTATTTTGACTCTTCAAGAGATTCAATGAGTTGATATACACAAGAGTAAGCCCAATAGGTCTGGGATGTGTTCATAGTGAATAGATATCACTAATGCCCTTTGACAAAGGCTGAGGGGTCGAGGGACCCATCAGTGGCTAACTGGTCTTCTAAGTTGTGATACTGTGCTCTAGTTACACACAATCACAATGCTTCTCATTCATTTTCCTCAGCAATCCTTAGTAACTCGCACTTCTCAAGTTATCATTTATGACTTCAACTGCGCCTTCCTCGGCATGCAGCACAGCTCTGCATCTCCACCTGGGGGTTGGCAGCCATGATGGTGTAGTTGCCGTCGTCATCACTGGTGGTGGACTCGATGTGCAGAGAACATGTCCCGTCTCCTTCTCGCTTCATTTTGCAGTGCTCGTTTCTCTTTGAAATCTGCTTCCCATCTTTGAACCAGTAGACCTGAAATGAAAGATAATCAAGGAGGAAATACATTGTTCTGTACATCTTTAAGGAATAATGAAGTAGGGAGTAGGGTGAGGCAAGGGCTGATTCCCATCTTTATAAGTGACATCTCTTACAAAACACTTAGAAAAATTATAAAACATATTAAAAACAGTGTGATATGCTCCTGCACTTATACAATGCTTAAGTTACAAATTCTATATAATTTAGGATAGAGATAAAGCTTTTGACTATTTTTATTGTACTTCATAGTTACTTAAAAAGTTACCTTAAGAACCAGACGTGTTTTCAGAGGCAAAATAAAGAAAACCAGGAGCCTGAATCTTTTCCCATTATCCTATTCCCATTATCCTATTCCAATTATTCTATCCCATTACAGGCTCAAGTCTTCTGCAGTTGCAGATCTCAGGGCCTGGAATAGCTCACCTTGCTTGAAAGGATAGTGCAGTTTCTTATGCTAAGTAGAATGAGGCCAGGATTCACTCACTAAATTTCTCATCTGGCTAAAATTTGAATATATATATTTCTCAGGTTAAATTCTGTATGTATCAAGGAGCTCTCTCAAAGAGGGGAAGGGGTGGGATTAATTACAGGTTGCAGCTGCCCTCCTCTACATTTCCTGGTTACCTAACCATACATGCCAATGCCATGCTAATTAACCTTCGTGAAAGAAGAGTGGAGAGATCCCTTGCCGAGCCATACTGGGTGTAAATCCTTCTCTCAGCTGACTGCCAAAAAATCTGATGACTCATAAAATTTTTCAGCAGCCAGTGATAATGATATGACATTTTTAGCATTTACCAACCTAACAGTAATGATACAAATATAGTTCACTTTGTACAACAACAGGCACACTGTGGATATTCAATAAGTGTGAAAACAAATATATCAATTTGGCAAGAGTGATGGTTGAGAGACTCAATAGCCCAAAACAGAGGATCATGACTAAGAAGATTACTTTAAAATTTTAATAAAATTCTAATTTACCCATAAGTCTGATTTATTTTTGGCCTACTTAACAATCCTATTCCTGACTGTCTCTTTTAGTCAAATTACTGGATTTTGTTAACTTTCTGGTATTGTTTTTTTTTTTAAATATATATTTTTTTTATTGATTTCAGAGAGGAAGGGAGAGGGAGAGAGATAGATAGAAACATCAATGATGAGAGAGAATCATTGATTGGCTGCCTCCTGCACACCCAACACTGGGGATCGAGCCCACAACCCAGACATATGCCCCGATGGAGAATCAAACCCTGACCTCCTAGGTTTATAGGTCGACGCTCAACCACTGAGCCACGCTGGCCAGGC
>NW_005369027.1:1788019-1795507 GCF_000412655.1 Myotis brandtii | reverse complement strand
AAGGAGGAGGAGAAAGAGGAGAGAGAGAGAGAGAGAAAGAGAAAGAGAGAGAGAGACATCGAATTTATGGTTCCACTTATTTATGCATTCATTGGTTGCTTCCTATATGTACCCTGACCAGGGATCAATCTGCAACCTTGGCATATTGGGACGACACGCTAACCAACTGAGCTATGCAGTCAGGGCTCTGGTATTGGTTTTTATTTCCTTAGTAGATATTTCACTTGAGTCTGCTAAGACTTTCTTTTTTTTTAAATAAATCTTTATTGTTCAGATTATTACAGTTGTTCCTCTTTTTTCCCCCCATAGCTCCCCTCCACCCAGTTTCCATGCTAAGACTTTCTTAAGGTAATGTCTGCAGTTCTGTGTTGTTGCTTTGCCAACTGGCTGGTCATCTTCCCTTACCTTTGGGATAGGTATTCCAACAATTTTGCAGGTGAATGTGACTGGAGAGCCTTCTGTGACTCGAAAGTGCTTGAGTCTTTTGTCAAAGATGGGAGCAATACACTTGCCCGTGGGGATCTCATCATGTTGGATTTCATCATCAGACTCATCCACAGGGGTACGTTCCAAGCGAAATTCTATTTCATTCATCAGTCTCTGCTCAAAGCTTGAAATTTTGTACTCCTGTCAAAATGGCAAACATGCTTCAATTTCAATTTCTATGGGTGAGGTAGAAGGTGTCATTATAATTTGAAGGAGCAGCGTTTTAAGGTTCAGATGTTAGATTTATATCATGGAACCCCAATAAACCAGGCATGTACCATTCCCAGTTCCTCACCATGAGCACTAAAGGAGATTTCAGTATCTCTACTATAATCCCAAACTGCCTTAGTGAATCCCGATTCCTCACCTTGAGCATGGAGCCCCAGTAGAATCCTGTAGGGAATGGAATGAAGATGGAATGTAATTTCCACAACTACTATTAATGTCCATTTCAATATGTAGAGCTGCCTATCTGGTATTTTGGCTAAGCTTTTCTGAATTGCATTCTGATGCATGTCTGCATTACCAATGTCCTGATTCTACTGGACACTCCCATCTGCGTAGTTGAGGAAAATCTGTCTCGAATAAATCTTCCTTGACTTCACATAGGTCTTCATTGCATCTCTCTGCTCCCTTAACAACAAAACTACTTGAAACAATTTTGTATTGTTACAGGATAATTTCCATACCATTTAGTCTCTTGTTAACCTACTCCAGTAAGGATTGTGTTCTCACTGTTCCACTGAAATTACTATTGTTAGGGTCTCCAAATTTGTCAAATCCAGTTGTCACTTATCTATTCTTACCTTACCAGACCTCTTAGCAGCATTAGATACAGATGGCTACTTACTCCTTTTTGAAACATTTTCTTCTGTTGGTTTTAATGACACCATACTGGTTTTCCTTCTCTTTCTCTGGCTGCTCCTTATCAGTCTTCTTTTCTAGCTCCTAATCCTAGATAGGTGACCTCATCCAATCCCATAGCTTCAGATACCTTCTGAATGCTGATAGCTCCAAGTCTTATCTCCAAGCCTGGTCTTTCCCCAGAACTCATATACCTAATGATCTACTCTGTATCATGAGAGTATTATACCCAACAATTTACTCTACATCATGGCTTGGGTGCCCAATGGGCATCTCTAACTGAGCATGGTCCAAAACAGGCCCACTTGCTTTCCATCCCCCAAGAGACGCTCCTGCCCTGCTCTTTCTCATCTCAGGAAATATCATCTTGATTCATCCACTTGGTTAAGTGGTTAAGCCAGAGTTTCCCCACATTGTCTTTTCCCCACATTTCTAAAAATGTCCAACCTGTACTTTTGTAAAAATGAATTACTAGAAAAATGAAAATTTAAAAGCATTCAAAATTATTATGTTTAATAGACATAAAATTTCTCTGTCAAGTTACTATCAAAATTTCTTAATGGTTACTCTCAATTTCTGTACTTATCCCAAGGTGGAGAGGGGACAGCTTGCAGATTGCCGCAGGTTCTCAGATCACCCTTTGAGTACCCACTTAAACCGTAAATCTAGTACTTATCCTGAATTCCTTTCACTCACTCTCCCTGTCATATCCTATCAAGCTTAAATGTCAACTCCCTAAAGCAGTCTTCCCAGGCCACTTCATCTAAAGCAGCGGTTCTCAACCTGTGGGTCGAGACCCCTTTGGGGGTCAAACGACCCTTTCACAGGGGTCGCCTAAGACCATCGGAAAACACATATATAATTACATATTGTTTTTGTGATTAATCACTATGCTTTAGTGTTCAATTTGTAACAATGAAAATACATCCTGCATATCAGATATTTACATTACGATTCATAACAGTAGCAAAATTACAGTTATGAAGTAGCAATGAAAATACTTTTATGGTTGGGGGTCACCACAACATGAGGAACTGTATTAAAGGGTCGCGGCATTAGGAAGGTTGAGAACCACTGATCTAAAGTAACTCGCCAGCCTGGCCAGTGTGGCTCAGTGGTTGAGCATTGACCCATGAACCAGGAGGTCACTGGTTCAATTCCCAGGTGATGCCCAGTGGAGGTGTGCAGGAGACAGCTGATGGATGTTTCTATCTCTTTCTTCCTCTCCCTTCCTCTCTATCTAAAAGTCAGTGAAAACATATTTTAAAAAATAAAGTAACTCTGCACTCTAATTTCCTGTCTAATACCAGTTGCTATCTAGTATTTTTCTTGTTTGCTTGTTTCTTGATTGAAAGATTAAATATCTCTAAGCACTGGAATGTTACTTTCATAAGAGCAGAGATCTTGTTTATCTTGCTTCCCACTAGATTAACAGCACCTAAATAGTGAATGCCTGCCTCATGGCAAGTACTCAGTGAGTATCTGAAGAATGAGTGAATACATGAATGACATGGGGGCAAGCATGTGTTCCAACTCTACCACATCTTTGAGGAATCCGGAATTTGTTTTGATGATTTTTATCAAGATGGGGCCTGATTTTACAGAATTTAAGATGTTTGAATTGATTTAACACAAGGGACTACAGAAGCAATATGATGAAAATATGCATATTTTGTTATACTGTAAATGTATACATACTGGTTAAATATTTATTGTTTTACCAATACTACAAATTGGGAGGATGATGAGAATAGAACACTCAGTGAATTATTTTTAAAATATTAAAAGAATTGAGAGCCCAGAAATAAACCCACATGTATATGGGCAAATACTTTGTGCTAAAGGAGCCAAAAATATACAATGGAGAAAAGAAGCCTCTTCAATAAATGACGCTGGGAAAATTGGAAAGCCATATGCAAAAGAATAAAATCAGACTGCTATTTGTCACCATACATAAAAATTAACTCAAAATGGATCAATAACCTAAATATTAGACCTGAAATAATAAATTACATAGAAGAAAACATAGGTACTAAACTAATGGACCTTGGTTTTAGAGAGTGTCTTATTAATTTGACCTCAAAGGCAAAGGAAGTAAAAGCAAAAATAAGTAAGTGGGACTATATTAGACTAAAAAGCTTCCACACAGCAAAAGAAACCAACAACAAAACAAAAAGGCAATCAACAAAATGGCAGAAGATATTTGTAGACAACACCTCTGATAAAGGGTTAATATCCAAAATATATAAATAGCTCATATAGCTCAATAACAAAAAACAAACAATCCAATTAAATATTGGGCAGAGGACCTGTATGGACACTTCTCCCAAGAAGACATACAAATGGCCCACAGATATGAGAAAATGCTCTTCACTAGCTATTAGGGAAATGCAAATCCAACTACAATAAGATGCCATCCCACACCTGTTAGAATGGCTATTATCAACAAGATAAGTAATAATAACTGTTTGAGAGGTTGTGGAGAAAAAGGAACCCTCATTCACTGCTGGTGGGAATGTAAACTGGTACAGCCACTATGGAAAACAGTATAGACATTTCTCAAAAAATTAAGGATAGAGTTATCATATGACCCAGCAATCCCTCTTCTGGGTATCTATCTGAAAAATTTGAAAACATTTGTTCACATGTTCATATAACATTATTCACAGTGACCAAGACATGGAAACAACTGAAGTGTCTTTCAATAGAGGATTGGACAAAGATGTGGTACATACATATATACAACGGAATTCTACTCAGCTATAAGAAAAGATGGGACCCTGCCATTTGTGACAACATGGGTGGATCTTGAGAATATCGTGTTAAGCGAAATAAGTCAGAAGGAAAAAGTCAATAACCATAGGATTTTACTCATATGTGGGAATTAATACTGAAAGCAACAAATGAACAAAAAGGTAAACAAACAAACAAAAACTCCTAGATGCAGACAACAGTGGTAACCAGAGGGAAGGGCGGTTGGGGGTGAGGTAGGAAAGGGTATAGGGGGTCAAATATATGGTGACAGAAGAAGACTTGACTTTGGGTGGTGAACACACAATACAATATACACATGTTGTATTATAGAACTGCACATTTGAAACTATATAATTTTGTTAACCAATGTCACCCCAATAAATTTAATTAAAATACTATTTGTAACTATGGAGCATATAGTTGTAAGCAGATTTTAGCTGGAAGTTTCTACTGGGGCACCAAGATGGGCTACATATCAGAAAACAAGTGAGTTGGGAGACAAACTATTTTCCAGAAATTTCAAAGCTGGTGTTTAAGGATAGGTTGGATGATTTAAAGCCTTCACTTCCATTAGAGATATAAGAGTCAGGAGGGAGAAGATCCAGTGAGAGGACTTTGGAGAGAGTTATTAATGTCTGTGAGTGTCCTACCTCCACCTCCAGCCCCTGGGTACCTCCCTTTCACCTGAAGTCTAGCCAGGTCTCGCTCCTGCCTAAGAAATCTGGAGTGAAGAGTGAGGTGGACTTTTGTTGGTGGCCAAGCTCAAGGCAGCTTTGAGTGGCCTGCACTCCTGCATTGTTCCAGGGCAGAGGACTGTGATGGCTCTCCTTATGCACACGTGGGTCACACACGACACAAAGCCAGTGTGGGGTCAGCTTTTGTTCCTCCATGGTTGGGAAAGGAAGGAGTCAGAAATAGTGGTTGGTGAAGTGGGGTAAGAGGGGGCAAAAAAGAGAAAAGCTGGCCATGGTTCCCTTCCTGGCTATTTAGGTTCGTATCTTGCAGAAGTCCCTGGTGAAACAGGGGGTTTGTGTGTGGGTGTTAGTTTTCATTAAGAATTGGAGTGTTGGTTACTACCAGGACTGGAAATTTTGTATGACTGGATCAAGATTGTATTTTTGCAACACAGTAACCAGAGAATCTTATAATAATGAAAAGTGGTCACAATGGTTTTGAGATAGCTTCACATTTGAGATTGCCAGGAGCAGAAGAATTAGCCCATTAGATGAATTTATAGGGATATGGAGAGAAAAAAAATTCTTTTTAGACATACCTGCTTAATGTACCACTTATATGATATAATGTATAAATTGCAGAGGAGTAACAAACAAAATCAGAATATTGTAGGTCAAAGAGTTTCCATGAAAGATTTCATAAAATATTTGGGAAGTTGATTCTCAGGAGCAAGGGAAGCCGCGCAATGGTGTGGCTTGTTACTAAAGCACTGAATCTTTATATCTGAGGTGTTAACAGAGATGCACACTATCTCCAAAGCAGGAATTGACATTTTCCGTGGTGCTTAGCAACTAAGAGATGGTTTTCCCAAGGGTAGCTACTCCTATTACACATAAATCAAGATTGTCATTCCAAGTTATAACTGATGGGACTCAGATTTTGTAAGAAAATTTGCAAACACAAGCAATATGTTCAAGTTAAATTTAAAGGTGCTTTTTGCACTGTTCTGCACAAAGGCTGCACTACTGATCCACTGTTGGTGGACAGCACATTGAGTTTCCAGGACTGGACTTACGTTGCATTCTCATTTTCCCTTGCCTGGTCCCCTTTGTGAGTAATGGCAGGAGTTTCTGTATCACCTGCTCGTAGGTAATGTCTATGCTCAAAGGAAAGAATTTTTCTTTCTGTAAATCTGGCCTGTATGGCAATCAAATCAGTGATACATGACCTATCCGTTCCAGCTTATATGTATAACCTTAAGTGAAAATGAATTTCACAGAAGTTCAGTTGCTCTATGAAAGAAAACAAAAAGCTAAAAAAAATTCTCAGAAGAGTATGCCATTTGAAAATATAATTCCTTTCTTCCCTTTAAAGATAACCCTCTTAAGGTTGATAATTTGACAAGTTGAAACACTTGATTTTTGGGACACATCTGCAGAAATTTTCTTCCAATTGGCAGAGTGGTGGGGAGTGCCTTCCTTCTGTGGAGAACCACAGTGTGATGACACATCCCAATCACGTATGTCATTGCCCAGGCTCCGGATTTCCAAAATGGGGGCCATCGTCAGAAACTCACTGCCTTGAGCTCATGCTGGCTTCCTCTACTCTGGGCTTCAGGGGCAAATAATCAAATTGGATAAAACCAGCTGGAGGAGCCTGCTCAAGGATTCCCAACCTACTCGAGGTATAATGTTCACTAAAGAACATCTTATATGTTAGAGAATGTATTCTCTTTTGTCCCAGGGAGATCCACAGTATGGACAGAGGATAAAAGATTTCTATATAAACTTGGAGGGTAACATACATAGGGGATGCCTTCTTTTACTATTTATCTAATAGTTACATGCTACCTTCAATAGAGACTACCAGGCTTCATAGCCTACTTCCTGTCCCTGCTGCCAACTTCGTAGTAAGCACCTACTATGTGCTAAATACTATGATAGGCACTGGAGATACAATATTCTATAAAACATAGACTCTATATTCAAAGATGTCGTGTAAAAATACTTTAAATCCAAAATTTTTCCGTAAGAATAATTACTAAAAAATACACAGATTTATTTTATACTTAAATGTTCACTTAACACCAATTTTGCTTAATTTAAGATTCTTTTTCCCCCCTGTGTGTAATTTCAGTGTGGTTTTTAAAGATTTCTTCTTTTTAATCAGTTGTTTAAAATAGATTGCTATCACAGCAAGTAGTATCCACAATTAGGTATAATCAGTCTGGATAGTCAAGTGAGATATTTTCTATAGATATGCAACAAATCCAAAATGTTCTACTTGGTTAAGAATTTCACTATCCTACCTGAAACTAATGTAAAAATCCTATTGTTTTGTGTTAATTCAGCAAATATTTACTGAACACCTACTCTGTGCCAGACATAACAGGGGTACAACAATGAACCAGACACCCCCCAATTGCAGCTCCCAGGAAGCTTGTGATTGGTGTGTTGTGGGTGGGCCCATGGCAGACGACATCAGGACACTTCACTACCGTGTCCTACGTGCCCATGTTGGGCAATGTAAGGCCAATAAACTATGTGGAATATTTTTTACAAAAGGAATGGATGGCAACACTGCTCATAAAAGAGGATTTTTATAAAGAATTCTTAGTAAGAGATGAAAGAGGTAAGATTAAAATAGAGGAAATGACTAAGCATCTTGGAGAAGAAGATTAGAGGAACAAAAGGCAGAGCAAGAATTAGG